>NC_134398.1:192630150-192930150 GCF_050003625.1 Haematobia irritans | reverse complement strand
TGCAATTACGGAGGATGGATTGATTTTGTTAACATTTAAAGCTTAGGTAGCAACTCATTATTTAAAAAACACTAGAAATGGAACTAATTTTAAAATAGGAGAATTCATCCTTATAATAGGGTCATGGATTAGTATTGTGTCTGATATCGGGCCTATGGGGTCAGATTTTGCTGAAGTCGGAATCATAACAAATTTTTGTAACTAAAACAAATACGAAGAAGGGAACACATGTCACATACACTGAAAATGAGCTTAGCCTAAAGCCACAGGAGCTCACCGATGCATTCGAAAGGGCCAAGGAGTTGCTTCGCTTCCACGAAAGTGACCAGATACCGAATTTGATGATCTGGTGTACTTGCTAAAGAAGAAAATGTACACCTTGGATTACCCACCAGAATTCAAGCGAGGCCGCCATGTCGACCGCTGGTCGTCCCCCGATCTTATATATCGTCCATGGGGTCAAAAAAAGTGAAGCCCTGGGCAGACAAACATTTCCATGGCCATGGATATTCCAACAGGCTTCATCGCATTCAGGACGCGTCAACCAACGTTAAGTCATGTTAGGTATAGTGGCAGCGCGATATTACAGGCGCACTTATTTAGTCCATTGTAATACCACAGTAGTGAACTTCTCTCTTAATACTGAGTGTTTCCCGATTCCATATTTAGCTCTTTTTTATAGCCGAGAGGGGATTATACAACGCTGAAAAACTTTTTGGTGTTCTGACAAGGCAGAGATAGAACCCACGAGCCTTTGTATGTACGACGAGCGTGCTAACCATTGCACCACGATGGCTTCAGTCATAATAATAGCCTCATTTCTACCGAACAATAGCCACCAAAACCTCCGGATTTCAATCCGTTGGATTTTCGCGCCTGAGGCAGTTTGGCACTAAAATATATCAAAGTGTCGATTATTTCTAGACGGCGCTTTGACGAGAATGGGATAAATTACAGCGGATCATCTTTCGTGCACCGTGTGATGGCTTTGTAAGCCGTTTGAAAATCATTATTCGTACCAAATTAATTCTAAAATTTTATGTTATTTCCTAAATTGTTTGCTTCTAAAATTATAATAAAATTAAAAACAAAGTGTGGTGTTCCGGAAATCGGATTATATGGGGGCTATACGGAAACATAGAGTGATACACACCATATTCGGGATACTTATGTGTGAATCTAAATACCTTTAGATTTGCAGTTCAGGCAAATCGGATAAAAACTGCTTTGTCTAGAAGCCCAAGAGGTAAAATCGGTAGATTGATCTATATGGGGCACACTTATTTTTGCACCTAAAATACTTATAGATTTTGAATTTCAAGCAGATCGGATACAAATTTGACGCTGTCAAGACGCTTAAGAAGTCAAATCGAGAGATCGGTCTTTACACAGGGCTATACCAAAACATGACGAATTCACACGATGTTCTGCACACCTATTTTAGTAACTTAAAATCCTATAGATTTTGAATAACAGGCAAATCGGATGTTCAAGACCCCAAATCGGGGGTTGGTTTATATGCATTAGCTAGATAATTTTCCAAGGGGGGCTATAGCCTCCCTGAAGTTGTAAGTTCAATAAATGTTTTATTTTAAAAAATGAATAAAAAATCAGACTTCAACATAACTAGAAAATTAATTTATAACTAGTATATACGGCCGTAAGTTCGGCCAGGCCGAATCTTATGTACCATCCACCATGGATTGCATAGAAACTTGTACTAACGACTGTCATCCACAATCGAATTACTTGGGTGTTACCGCAACCAGATGGCAAGGTATCTTAAAACTTTTTAACACCGTCTTCTCAATTGTAAGTTAGTCCATACGGGGTATATATTAAACAAAAAAGGTCGATTAAATACGTAAATAATTCAGTTTGACAAAATTTTCTATAGAAATAAAATTTTGACAAAATTTTCTGTACAAATAAAATCTTGACAAAATATTCTATAGTAATAAAATCTTGACACAATTTTGTATAGTAATAAAATCTTGACACAATTTTGTATAGTAATAAAATTTTGACAACATTTTCTATAGAAATAAAATTTTGACAAAATTTTCTATAGAAATAAAATTTTAACAAAATTTTCTGTAGAAATAAAATCTTGACAAAATTTTCTATATAAATAAAATTTTGACAAAATTTTCTATAGTAAAAAATTTTTACAAAATTTTCTGTAGAAATAAAATTTTCTATAGAAAAAAAATTTTGACAAAATTTTCTATAGAAATAAAATATTGAAAAAATTTCCTGTAGAAATAAAATTTTGACAAAATTTTCTATAGAAATAAAATTTTGACAAAATTTTCTATAGAAATAAAGTTTTGACAAAATTTTCTATAGAAATAAAATTTTGACAAAATTTTCTATAGTAGTAAAATTTCGACAAAATTTTCTATAGAAAAAAAAATTTGAAAAAAATTTCTGTAGAAATAATATTTTGACAAAATTTTCTATGGAAATACAATTTTGACAAAATTTTCTACATAAATAAAATTTTGACAAAATTTTCTATATAAATAAAATTTTGACAAAATTTTCTATATAAATAAAATTTTGACAAAATTTTCTATATAAATCAAATTTTGACAAAATTTTCTATATAAATCAAATTTTGACAAAATTTTCTATATAAATAAAATTTTGACAAAATTTTCTATATAAATCAAATTTTGACAACATTTTCTGTAGAAATAAAATCTTGACAAAATTTTCTATAGAAATAAAAATTTGCAATAGAAATAAAATTTTGAAAAAATTTTCTGCAGAAATAAAATTTTGACAAAATGTTGAAACAATTTTCTGCAGAAATAAAATTGTGACAAAATTTTCTATAGAAATAAAATTTTGACAAAATTTTCTATAGAAATAAAATTTTGACAAAATTTTCTATAGAAATAAAATTTTTACAACATTTTCTGTAGAAATAAAATCTTGATAAAATTTTCTATAGAAAAAAAAAAAATTTGCAATAGAAATAAAATTTTGAAAAAAATTTCTGCAGAAATAAAATTTTGACAAAATTTTCTATAGAAATAAAATTTTGACAAAATTTTCTATAGAAATAAAAATTTGAAACAATTTTCTGCAGAAATAAAATTTTGCAAAATTTTCTATAGAAATAAAATTTTGAGAAAACTTTCTATAGAAATAAAATTTTGAAAAAAATTTCTGTAGAAATAAAATTTTGACAAAACTTTCTATAGAAATAAAATTTTGACAAAACTTTCTATAGAAATAAAATTTTAACAAAATTTTCTATATAAATAAAATTTTGACAAAATTTTCGATAGTAAAAAAATTTTGACAAAATTTTCGATAGTAAAAAAATTTTGATAAAATTTTCTATAGAAATAAAATTTTGACAAAATTTTCTATATAAATAAAATTTTGACAAAATTTTCTATAGTAAAAAAATTTTGATAAATATAGAAATAAAATTTTGACAAAATTTTCTATAGAAATAAAATTTTGACAAAATTTTCTATACTAATATAATATATATATATATAGCTATAGACCGATATGGACCAATTTTGGCATGGTTGTTAGCGGCCATATGCTAGCGCAATGTACCAAATTTTACCGGATCGGATGAATTTTGCTCCTCCAATAGCTCCGGAGGTCAAATCTGGGGATCGGTTTAAATGGAGGTTATATATAATTAAGACCGGTATGGACCAATTTTTGCATGGTTGTTAGGGGCCATATACTAACACCACGTATCAAATTTTAACCGGATCGGATGAAATTTGCTCCTCTTAGAGGCTCCTCAGGCCAAATCGGGGGATCGGTTTATATGGGGGCTATATATAATTATGGAGCGATGTGAACCAATTTTTGCATGTTTGTTAGAGACAATGTACATTTTAGCCGGATTGCATGAAATTTGTTTCTCTGAGAGGCTCCGCAAGCCAAATCTGAGCGTCGGTTTTTATACGTAAAAGTGGTCCGATATGGGCCATTAGCAATACTATCTGACCTACATCAATAACAACTACTTGTGCCAAGTTTCAAGTCGATAGCTTATTTCGTTCGGCAGTTAGCGTGATTTCAATAGACGGACGGACGGACATGCTTAGGTCGACTCAGAATTTCACCACGACTTTATAGGGTCTTAGAGCAATATTTCGATGTGTTACAAACGGAATGATAAACTTAATATACCTCCATCCTATGGTTGAGGGTGTAAAATATCATGTCTATATAAGGTAGACATGATATTTTACAGTAAAGCATATATCTAAAAATTTAAATTAACATACAATGGCTCGTAGGTTCAATCCAATTTACAAGCGAAAAATTGTCAGCCATAAATTAGTAGACTTGTAAATATGATATTATAAAAATGGAATTTAAATACATTACTCGAAGTCGGCAAAGAAGGTTTAATGAAAAAAAAAAATACTTAAGCTGGAATCGAGCTAATTTGGCTCGACGGGAGTAGGCTCTTGGTTGCTCCATAGGGTGAATACTAAAGTCACTTACCAAATTTCAAAGGTATCATATGAACTCTGAGTACACCCAAGTATATCCTCTTGATTTATAGTTGATCATCGTTTTAAAGGCTTAATAGGATTATAGCAAATGAGAAGGTTTCTCCATCATAAAAATTAGACTAAATCATTTTGATTTATAACTATGACGTACAAAGGGATTGAATTAAATTCTAAAAGAATATCAAAGAATAATCAGGTTACAGTGACTAGAAGACTTTGGCTTTTATTTATTTTTTTTTTACATTTGAGATTTATTTTTTATGCTTACAGCGCCATTATGAACAAATCGTAGAACACAGAGACCATATTTTAATAAAATTATGGTAAAATAAGCAAATGTTTATTTTTCATTCTTCTTATTACAGTTGTGCTTGCGTGCACTCTTTGTCCTCCAGATTCTCTGTGAATATTTGCTTTATGTTCTGTTATCAAATGCTTTGAAAACCTCTTCTGTTTTTGTTTCGTTTAATTTTTTTTGTCGCCCTATGGTTAGGATGTAATTTTAATTAGGGATGCCATAGGGCAAGAGATAAAATTGGGAAATTTCTGTGGAATAAAATGTGAACATGTTTGGGGGTCATTTTTTTATGTTTTTAATATCTGAAAATATTTTTTTATGAATAACAGAGTTGGTTAGTACCCATCGGCCTATGGGCAAAAGTTTTCTATAGAAATAAAAAATTTCTACAGAAAAAAATTTCAAAAATTAAACTGTTAAAAAATTTTCTATATACTAAACATTTTCAAAAATTTTCTATAAAAATAAAACTTTTTCAAAAATTTTCTTTAGAAATGAGATTTTTTCAAAAAAAAATCTATAGAAATAAATTTTTGAAAAATTTTTCTATAGAAATAAAATTTCGTTTTGATTGTTATTGTTGATTTCTCTTCATTTCTCTGATGAGGAATGTGGTAATTCCGAAACAGCTGTACATCCAACCATCTTGCATCCTATAGGGCTTTGCCCTATACAATCATACTTTTCCTCTGTTGGTTAAGCTACACTTGTAGTTTAGTCAATGCATGGTTTTAAGCTGAAATCAAAAACAACAATAGAAATAAAATTTTTCAAAAATTTTGTATAAAAATAAAATTTTTCAAAACTATTTTGTAGTAATCAAATTTTAAAAAATTTCTATAGAAATAAAAGTTTTCAAAAATTTTCTATGAAATAAAATTTTCCAAAATTTTACTATTGAAATAAAATTTTTCAAGAAATTTCTAGAGAAATCTTGAGAAATTTTTCTATAGAAATATATATATATATATATATATATATATATATATATATATATATATATATATATATATATATATATATATATATATATATATATATATATATATATATATATATATATATATATATATATATATATATATATATATATATATATATATATATATATATATATATATATATATATATATATATATATATATATATATATTTTTTTTTTTTAATTTTCTATATATAAATTTTCTATAGAAAAATTTTTCAAAAATTTTCTACAGAAATAAAATATTTCAAAAAAATTTTGTAAACTAAAATCAATAGTAACCACTATAATTACTTGTAATTATAAAAACAATTTTTTGATAAATCATTTACATGTCATGAGTAAAATGATCATATCATTTTTATTGTACACACAAAAAAAAATTTTTCTGATTCAATCACAAAATTAATTGATCCAATTAATTTTTAATTGAAATGTCTTCAATCACAGAAATGATAGTATCAATTAAAAAATTAATTGAAGGTCAATTAAAAAGTTAATTGATCCAATTAAAAAATTAATTGATACTATTATTTTTGTGATTGATTTTTGTTTCAATTAAAAAATTTGTTGAATCAATTAAATTTTTAATTGAATATTTTTTAAAACCCAATTAAAATTTTAATTGGAAAAATTTTCGTGAAATTTTTTTGTGTGTAGATCTACTCCTGATGAAGCAATTCAATGTAATTGCGAAATATTGAAGAATAAAGAAACCAATACATAAAAAAACGATCTCAAACTTGAATAATTATTTTCTATTGAATAAAAGAAAGATCCAATAAAATCAAAATTTCTAATTTCAAAAAAACTCTATACAAATAATTTTTTTTTTAACTTTTCTACAGAAATAAAATATTTCAAAAAACTCTATAGAAATAAAATTTTTTTTTAAAAATTTTCTAAAGAAATAAAATTTTTTAAAAATTTTCCATAGAAATAAAAGATTGCCAAAATTTTCTATAGAAATAAAATTTTTAAAAAATATTCTGTATAAATAAAATTTTTTTAAAATATTCTATAGAAATAAAATTTGTCAAAAAATTTCTATAGAAATACAATTTTTCAAAAGTTTTCCAATGATATAAAATTTTTCAAAAATTTTTTATAGCAATAAATTTTTTCAAAAATTTTTTATAGAAATAAAATATTGAAAATAAAATTATAAAAAGTTCTTCAGAAATAAAATTTTGAGAAATGTTTCTATAGAAATAAAATTTTGCAAAATAAGAATTTTTGGTTAGTGTATTTTTTTTTTTGTAAAATTTCCTCCGAATTTTTGTAAATTAATTTTGGCTGGAGTGGCAATCGTGCTTGAGATCCGGAGATGTTGCTGGCCATTTTCAGGAAGCCAGGAACTTCCTTTGTAAGCCATCCATGGTGCTGACAGGTCCTAAGGGCAATGGTGCTCAGCCCTGTTGGAATAGCCATGGTCTGCGGTCGAAATGTTTATTTCTCCAGTACTTTAAAATTATCATTGGGACATTTTCTCGATAATATTCGGCATTTGTTCTAACCCCACGGTCGATGAATACGAGATTGGAGCGACCATCGGTCGTTACGGCGGCCTACATCATTACCATTGGCGGCGCTTGAGTTCTTGTGGTCACTCGAAGGTTTAATTTTCAGCTTTCATCGCTTAGACAATTTCCAAAATGATTGGATTTCATTGTGTTTGTTCATAAACTTGGAATGGTTTCTCATCAGAGAATTCGTGCAGGCGAACCTTACCAGTTTAAGTTTTTCTTTATATGGGAAAGCTCATGGAACTTCAACGGCTATTGTCCAAGCTCATTTTTATACCCTCCACCATAGGATGAGGAGTATATTAATTTTGTCATTTCGTTTGTAACACATAGAAATATTGCTCTAAGACCGCATAAAGTATATATTCTGAGTCGTGGTGAAATTCTGAATCGATCTAAGCATGTCCGTCCGTCCATCTGTTGAAATCACGCTAACTTCCGAATGAAACAAGCAATAGACTTGAAACTTGTACAAGTAGTTGTTATTGACGTAGTTTGGATGGTATTGCAAATGGGCCATATCGGTCCACTTTTACGTATAGCCCCCATATAACCGGACCCTCAGATTTAGCTTGCGGAGCCTCTAAGAAAAGCATATTTCATCCGATCCGGGTGATATTTGGTACATGGTGTTGGTATATGGTATCTAACAACCATGCACAAATTGGTCCACATCGGTTCATAATTATATATAGCCCCATATAAACCGATCCCCAGATTTGGCTTGCGGAGCCTCAAAGAGAAGCAAATTTCATCCGATCCAGCTGAAATTTGGTACATGGTGTTGGTATATGGTCTCTAACAACCATGCTAAAATTGGTCCATATCGGTCCATAATTATATATAGCCCCCATATAAACTTGATCCCCAGATTTGGCTTGCGGAGCCTCAAAGAGAAACAAATTTCATCCGATCTGGCTGAAATTTGACACATGGTGTTGGTATATGGTCTCTAACAACCAAGCTAAAATTGGTCCATATCGGTCTATAATTATATATAGCCCCCATATAAACCGTTCTCCAGATTTGACCTCCGGAGCCTCAAAGAGAAGCAAATTTCATCCGATCTGGCTGAAATTTGGTACATGGTGTTGGTATGTTATATGGTCTCTAACAACCATACTAAAATTGGTCCGTAATTATATATAGCCCTCATATAAACCTGATCCCCATATTTGGCTTTCGGAGCCTCAAAGAGAAGCAAATTTCATCCGATCTGGCTGAAATTTGGTACATGGTGTTGGTATGCTATATGGTCTCTAACAACCATGCTAAAATTGGTCCATATCGGTCCATAATCATATATAGCCCCCATATAAACCTGATCCCCAGATTTGGCTTGCGGAGCCTCTAAGAAAAGCATATTTCATCCGATCCGGCTGATATTTGGTACATGGTGTTGGTATATGGTCTCTAACAACCATGCAAAAATTGGTCCACATCGGTTCATAATTATATATAGCCCCATATAAACCGATCCCCAGATTTGGCTTGCGGAGTCTCAAAGAGAAGAAAATTTCATCCGATCCGGCTGAAATTTGGTATATGGTCTCTATCAACCATGCTAAAATTGGTCCACATCGGTCCATAATTATATATAGCCCCCATATAAACCGATCCCCAGATTTGCCTTGCGGAGCCTCAAAGAGAAGCAAATTTCATCAGATCTGGCTGAAATTTGGTACATGGTATCAAGGCCGTAGCCAGGATTTTAATTCGGGGGGGGTTCAACTTAAAAAAAAAATATTCATATAATCTCATGTGTAGAAAATTTTATTTATGCATAGGTATGCATACAATATTTTTATACCCACCACCATAGAATGGTGACGGGGGTATAATAAGTATGTCATGTGTTACAAACACATCGAAATATCGATTTCCGACTATATAAAGTATATATATATTATTGATCAGGGAGAAATTCTAAGACGATGTAACGATGTCCGTCTGTCTGTTGTAATCACGCTACAGTATTCACTAATGAAGCAATCGTGCTGAAATTTAGCACAAACTCGTCTTTTGTCTGCAGGCAGGTCAAGTTCGGGCTATATCGGTCCAGGTTTTGATATAGTCCCCATATAAACCGACCTCCCGATTTGGGGTCTTGGGCTTATAGAAATCGTAGTTTTTATCCAATTTGCCTGAAATTTGAAATCTAGAGGTATTGTAGGACCAAAAATACGTGTGCCAAAAATTGTGAGTATCGGTCCATGTTTTGGTATGGTCCCCATATAAAACGACTTCCCGATTTGGGGTCTTGGGCTTATAGAAACCGTAGATTTTATCTAATTTGTCTGAAATTGGAAATCTAGAGGTATTTTCGGGTCATAAAGAGGTGTGCCGAAAACGGTGAGTATCGGTCCATATTTTAGTATAGCCCCCATAAGAACGATCTCCCGATTTAACTCCTTGGGTTTCTAGAAACTTTAGTTTTTATCTGATTTGCCTGAAATTGTAAATATTATGGTATTTTAGGCTCACAAAAACGTGTATCGGATTAAGTTTTTATCGGTCCATTTGGTAATGCCTCCATATAAACAGACTTCACTTCTTCAGGGTGTAGAAGGCGCACTGATCATGAAAATTGGTTGAAACTCAATGTAAAATTTCCAGATTTTACTTCTACAGATTTAAGATTTCAAATCAAGACGTTATTTTATAATTTTATTGCACACTTACGAGAGATGTTAATGATTCCTCTAAAACTCAAACAAAAATGGTTCTTATAAATGCAGAATCTGATATAGTCCTCATAGGTGAAATCTTTAAATTTATCTTCGGGAAGTGTCCTCAAGCCCTCCTGAATTTTCAAAGGAAACTCTAATATTTGGTTCATGGTGGTGGATATTTAAGATTCGGCCCGGCCGTACTTACTGCTGTATATACTTGTTATAATATTAAATTGAGCCGACGGGCTTTTTGGGCAGCAAATAAATGAATGACTTCTTCAGTCGGCACATTTATTCGGCGATGAACCGACATTAATGCCAATCCTTTGAGTCTACTCTCGCTAGTCGAATTTCTAAGATACGTCTTTAATCTCTTCATTGTTGAAAATGAACGTTCGGATGAGCACGTAGTAACTGCAGGGATGGAAAATGCAGTTCTATAGTACTTTTTTCAAACCTTTTTCACCCCGGTCAGTACCATAGTACCCCCGCGAATGATTTAGTACCTTTTGTGTAGACATTTTTGAGTCGATATCAGATTTATGGTACAATAGCTTTGACAAAATATTTTAATATTTTGAGAAATTACAAATTACAAATATGGCAAAACAGACCATGTGGGGAAAAAATCTATTTCGTAAAAGACATAGTCAAAAACAGGATTTTATTGAACTTCAAAAATGTTTTAGTCGAAAAACGAATGCGATTCTACATTATCGATTTTTTATTTCGGTAGAAAATGTTGTCAAAATTTTATTTCTATATAGAATTTTTGCAAAATTTTATTTTTATAGAAAATTTTGTCAAAATTTTATTTCAATTGAAAATTTTGTAAAAGATTTATTTCTATAGGAAATTTTTGCAAAATTTTATTTCTATAGAAAAAATTTTGCAAATTTTTTTTTCTATAGAATTTTTTTTGCAAAATTTTATTTCTTTAGAAAATTTTTGCAAAATTTTATTTATATAAAAAATTTTGTCAAAATTTTATTTTCTTTAAAATTCAGTCTCTTGACAATAATATTCCAGTGAAATTTTTGTTGAAATGTAGTAAAAAGTACCCTTCCGATCAAAAAATACCTTTTTTGTACTTTCCTAAAAATTGTATTTTCCATCCCTGAGTAACTGGCAAAGTGACCAAAATTTTTAAAAGAATATGCACGTTTGGAAATATCTCTTTATTGCTTCCATCGCTAAATTAGGCAGGTTCTTTTCGCAGGTTTTGCGCCATTTCATTTACACATGTGTGTTTGGCTGTTTCGTTGTTGTTCTATGGCCAAACAAAGCGAGTCATGTTCACAAAAAGAACAACAAACACACATAAAAAGCAGATATACATTTTCCAAAAATGAAATTTGTGGTGCGAAAACAAAAACAATTTGTTATTTTCGACCGTCGTTTGACGGACTTTTCAACTAGTATTCTATGATTTGTGCAAGTTTTATAGGTAAGCGTTTTTCAAAATAAAACCTCCAGCTTTTCTTCAACATCTTCGAAAAGATTTTTCTATGCAGCTAAAAATATATATTTATTTATATAAAAATATTCATTCATTTCGGGGGGGGTTTGATCCCCCTCATCCCCCCCCCTGAATACGGCCTTGCATGGTATTGATATATGGTCTCTAACAACATATCGGTCCATAATTATATATAGCCCCTATATAAACCGTTCTCCAGATTTGACCACCGAAGCCTCTTGGAGGAGCAAAATTCATCCGATCCGGTTCAAATGTGGAACGTGGTGTTAGTATATAGTCTCTAACAACCATACCAAAATTGGTCCATATTGGTCTATAGTTATATATAGCCAATCTCCAATCACACAAAAATTGGTCCATATCGGTTCGTAATCATGGTTGCCAATCGAGCCAAAAATAATCTACCAAAATTTTATTTCTATCGAAACTTTTGTCAAAATTTTATTTCCATTTTCTATAGAAATAAAGTTTTGTTAAAATTTTGTTAAAATTTTATTTCTATAGAAAATTGGTTTAAAATTTGATTTCTATAGAAATAAAATATTGTTAAAATTTTATTTCTATAGAACATTTTGTCAACATTTTATTTCTATAGAAAATTTTTTAAAGATTTTATTTCAACAGAAAATTTTGTCAAAATTTTATTTCTATAGAAAATTTTGTCAAAATGTTATTTCTATAGAAAATTTTGTCAAGACTTTATTTCTACAGAAAATTTTTTAAAAATTTTATTTTTATAGAATATTTTCTCAAAATTTTTTTACTATGGAAAATTTCGTCAAAATTTTATTTATATAGAAAATTGGGTCAAAATTTTATTTCTATAGAAAATTTTGTCAAAATTTTATTTCTATAGAAAATTTTGTCAAAATTTTATTTCTATAGAAAATTTTGTCAAAATTTTATTTCTATACAAAATTTTGTCAAAATTTTATTTCTATAGAAAATTTTGTCAAATTTTATAACTATAGAAAATTTTGTAAAAATGTTTTTACTGTAGAAAATTTTGTCAAAATTTTATTTCTACAGAACATTTTGTCAAAATTTTATTTCTATAGAAAACTTTGTCAAACTGAATTATATACGTATTTAATAGGTATTTTTATACCCTCCACCATAGGATTGGGGGTATATTAACTTTGTCATTCCGTTTGTAACACATCGAAATATTGCTCTAAGACCCATAAAGTATATATATTCTGGGTCGTGGTGAAATTCTGAGTCGATCTGAGCATGTCCGTCCGTCCGTCCGTCCGTCTGTTGAAATCACGCTAACTTCCGAACGAAACAAGATATCGACGTGAAACTTGGCACAAGTAGTTGTTATTGATGTACGTCGGATGGTGTTGCAAATGGGCCATATCGGTCCACTTTTACGTATAGCCCCCATATAAACGGACCCCCAAATTTGGTTTGCGAGGCCTCTAAGAGAAGCAAATTTCATCCGATCTGGCTGAAATTTGGTATATGGTCTCTAACAACCATGCAAAAATTGGTTCAAATCGGTCCATAATTATATATAGCCCCCATATAAACCGATCCCCCGATTTGGCTTGCGAGGCCTCTAAGAGAAGCAAATTTCATCCGATCCGGCTGAAATTTGGTACACGGTGTCAGTATACGGTCTCTAACAACCATGCAAAAATTGGTCCACATCGGTTCATAATTATATATAGCCCCCATATAAACCGATCCCCCGATTTGGCTTGCGAGGCCTCTAAGAGAAGCAAATTTCATCCGATCCGGCTGAAATTTGATACATGGTGTTAGTATATGGTCTCTAACAACCATGCAAAAATTGGTTGACATCGGTCCATAAGTATATATAGCCCCCATATAAACCGATCCTTAGATTTGACCTCCAGAGCCCCTTGGAAGAGCAAAATTCTTCCCATTCGGTTGAAATTTGGTACGTGATGTTAGCATATGGTATCCAACAACTATGCAGGAATTGGTTCTTATAAGCCCATAATTATATATAGCTCCCATATAAACCGATCCCCAGATTTGACCTCCGGTGCCTTTAGGAGAAGCAAAATTCATCCGATCTGCTTGAAATTTGGTACGTGGTGATCGTATAGATATTTAACAACCATGCCAAAAGTGGTCCATATCAGTCCATAATCATATATTGCCCCATATAAACCGATCCCGAGATTTGGTTTTTGAGCCTCTTGGAGGAGCAAATTTCATCCAAGTCAGTTGAAATTTGGTACATTGTGCTAGTATATGGTCGTTAACAACCATGCCATATCGGTCTATAGTTATATATATCCCTCAAATAAAGCGATTTCCAATCACACAAAAATTGGTCCATATCAAGTTCATAATTGTATATAGCCCCCATATAAGCGACCCCCATATTTCAATTCTGGCTCTCTACGTACTGTGCAAAAAGTCCATATCGATTCGTAATTATTTGTAGACTTAACTGTACATAACTTTTTTGTCTAATATATACCACGTATGGACTAACTCACAATTTAGAAAACGATGTTAAGAAGTTTTAAGATACCACAACCCAAGTATTTCGATTGTGGATGACAGTCTTTCGTAGAAGTTTCTACGCAATCCATGGTGGAGGGTATATAAGATTCGGCCTGGCCAAACTTACGGCCGTATACACTTGTTTGATTTAATATATACCACGTATGGACTTACATACAATTTAGAAGACGGTGTTGGGAGTTTTTAATGTACCTTGCCATCGGCAATCGTTACCGCAACTCAAGTAAATCGATTGTGGATGGCAGTGTTTAGAAGAAGTTTCTACACAATCCATGGTGGACGGTACATAAGCTTCAGCCTGTTCGAACTTACGGCCGTATATACTTGTTCAATATGTGTTGCATCCATTCTCGAGATATAGGCAATTCTAGAGCATTTTTTCTACATCTAAGGCATGGATTTCGATCAAATCTGATCATTCGGATCATTTCTGGAGTTGTTACCTCGTTTTTCGTCCACTTTTTGCTGTAAGCCATTGAAATGAAAAGAATTCCTTCACCAATAACTTTATATCTGAATGCAATAGATCAAAATGCTTTTGTAAGCTTGTAGATAACAAAAATTAAGTACCACTGGAGAAAATTGTCATATGTC
Organism: Haematobia irritans; assembly: GCF_050003625.1. Taxonomy (NCBI): domain Eukaryota; kingdom Metazoa; phylum Arthropoda; class Insecta; order Diptera; family Muscidae; genus Haematobia; species Haematobia irritans. Next base: position 192,915,585 of record NC_134398.1, on the reverse strand, counting down.
ACACGAGTGGTTTAGAAATAATAGTAACCGGAATTTTGTTGCAATACACATCAGTCACACTGTAATTAAATCTGTGGTTAACCCTGTGGTATGTTTCGGTATATAAAATGAGCGATCTCATTAACAAATAATTTCCTACACCCATATCTCTAAAACAAACTTCTTTACCATTTCTCTTTTTGTTTATTTCTTCCACTTTTCTGATCTTCTCTTGTTTTTTTTTTTCATCTTCTTTTCCACAGATTATAAGCACAACGGGCTCCTATATTGCTTTACTAAAGACATTTTTGTAAAAGAAACCCTGTAGATGATGACGATATTCCTCCTATAAATGGAATAAAAAGAAATCTCGATAGAAACAAACAAACAAAAAAAATATATCCTCGAAATCATGGAAAAAAGAACCCAACCAATTTGAAATTAAAGAAGCACCAAAAAACACAAACATCACTCCACACAAGCCGCAAAAATTGATGGACACAAACACGGTTGGGAATGAAGGACAAAATGGAAAATGAACTAATGACAATCTGTTTTTCATGGTGTTCGTTCTCCCTATTTCCTTTGTATGTTTTCATTTACTTGAAAAGTACCAGAGAACCGCTATCAATAGCATTATCAAAGAATACCAAACAATCCACAAACCTCGATGACCGCCCATCTCTCATTAGCCGAAAGATGGGATTGACTCTGCTGCACAACTAAACAGTGGGGTGATGAATATGGAAATATATGAAAAATACAGCCTAGATCGTACAAATGCACTAAAATAAGAAAATATCACAAAATTTTTAAAGCAATAAAAATTTCAATGAATAGCAATTTATTTTTTTGTATAATAGCTCAAAAAAGGCAACTTTCCATCCAAATTTTTTAAAACTTTAGTGTGGATTTTTTAGCGCTGGATTTTGAAAATTTCATGAAATGCGGATAAAATAAGATTGAATCTAAAGCAAGTAAGTAAAGTCTAAAGTCGGGCGGGACCGACTATATTATACCCTTCACCACTATGTAGACCAAGTTTGTTACGCGGGTCACGAAAATTTCATGTCACGCTCACACCTCCACCCAATAGCCAAAGTTGTAATCCGAGTTACTTGCAAAGGGTGTATAATTAAAATTCTGACTATGGTTCAACCATCGGTTCAGATTTAGATATATGTAGCTCCCATGTGCCATATGACTACACAGGCCACCATTTTACTCCGGTTTATTTTACTTACATTGTGCATCATCCCAGGGTAATAGCCGGTTTTATTTAGAGATTTTGTAAACGTTTTAAAAAAATGTTGCCCAAATCGGTTCAGATTTACATAAACGTATATGGAAACAAAGACGTTTATGTAGAGCTACCACAAAATGTGAATGATTTGTGAAATGAAATCGAAAACGTAGATCTTCAGAGTGGTACAGGGTATAATATAGTCAGTTCCGCCGGGTTAAAATTCTTTTTATACCATAGGATGGGTGGAATATTAACTTTGTCATTCCGTTTGTAAAACATGGAAATATTGCTCTAAGACCCCATAAAGTATATATATTCTACGTCGTGGTGAAATTCTGAGTCGATCTAAGCATGTCCGTCCGTCCGTCTGTTGAAATCACGGTAGCTTCCGAACGAAGCAAGCTATCGAAACTTGGCACAAGTAGTTGTTATTGATGTAGGTCGGATGGTATTGCAAATTGTCCATATCGGTCCACTTTTACGTATTGTCCACATATAAACGGACCCTTAGATTTGGCTTGCGGAGCCTCAAAGAGAAGCATATTTCATCCGATCCGGCTGAAATTTGGTACATGGTGTTGGTATATGGTCTCTAACAACCGTGCAAAAAGTGGTTCACATCGGTCCATAATTATATATAGCCCCCATATAAACCGATCCCCAGATTTGGTTTGCGAATCGTCAAAGATCCGCCACCGTGGTGCAATGGTTAGCATGCCCGCCTTGCATACACAAGGTCGTGGGTTCGATTCCTGCTACGACCGAACACCAAAAAGTTTTTCAGCGGTGGATTATCCCACCTCAGTAATGCTGTTGACATTTCTGAGGGTTTCAAAGCTTCTCTAAGTGGTTTCACTGGAATGTGGAACGCCGTTCGGACTCGGCTATAAAAAGGAGGTCCCTTGTCATTGAGCTTAACATGGAATCGGGCAGCACTCAGTGATAAGAGAGAAGTTCACCAATGTGGTATCACAATGGACTGAATAGTCTAAGTGAGCCTGATACATCGGGCTGCCACATAACCTAACCTAACCTAACCTAACATCGTCAAAGAGAAGCAAATTTCATCCGATCTTGCTGATATTTGGTACATGGTGTTGGTATATGGTCTCTAACAACCATGCAAAAAGTGGTTCACATCGGTCCATAAATATATATAGCCCCCATATAAACCGTTCTCCAGATTTGACCTCCGGAGCCTCTTGGAGGAGCAAAATTCATCCGATCCGTTTTAAATGTGGAATGTGGTGTTAATATATGGTGTCTAACATCTATGCAAAAATTGGTCCACATCGGTCCATTATTATATATAGCCCCCATATAAACTATTCTCCAGATTTGCCCACCGGAGCCTCTTGGAGTAGCAAAATTCATCCGATCCGGTTCAAATTTGGAACGTGGTGTTAGTATATGGCCGCTAACAACCGTACCAAAATTGTTCAAAATCGGTCTATAGTAGTATATAACCGATCTACCATCACACAAAAATTGGTCCATATCAGTTCATAATCATGGTTGCCACTCGAGCCAAAAATAATCTAACCAAATTTTATTTCTATAGAAATTTTTGTCAAAATTTCATTTCTATAGAAAATTTTATTAAAATTTTATTTCTATAGATAATTTTGTTAAAATTTTATTTCTATAGAAAATTTTGCTGAAATTTCATTTCTATAGAAAATTTTGTCAAAACTTTATTTCTATAGAAAATTTTGTGAAAATTATATTTCTATAGAAAATTTGGTGAAAATTTCATTTCTATAGAAAATGTTGTCAAATTGAATTATAAACGTATTTAATCGGTATTTTTTGATGGACAACGTATGGACTTACTTACAATTTAGAAGACGGTGTTAGGAGGTTTTAAGATACCTTGCCATCGGCAAGCATTACCGCAACTCAAGTAATTCGATTGTGGATAGCAGTGTTTAGAAGGAGTTTCTACGCAATCCATGGTGGAGGTTATATAAACTTCGCATATACTTATTATTTCTTCAACGGATGCAATACATCCATTCTCGTGATATGGACAGCTCAAGAGCAAGTTTTTTACAAATGTGGGGTCGATTTTCATCATATCTGGCCCTTACTTTTCGGATAACTTCTGTTATTGTTAACGTGTTTTTTGTCCACTTTAAAACTGGGAATGGTACGAGGAACAACGAATTTATTCACACAATAAAATGAACTATCACTGGAATAAATGTGGAAGCTGTCAGACGATTGGTTTAGCAATGATAGCAATACATATCAGCCACACTATAGTCGGTCCCGCCCGACTTTAGACTTACCTTACTTGTTTTTTTTTTTTACTTACTTCAGTTTGAAAAAATCTCCCACTGTATCGGATAAAGTCCTTTAGTAAACACTGCCACTGTTGCTGTATTTAATCCTGCATGACATATTGTTGGATTTGTTTTATTTGATTGATATGTCGAAATGTGAGGTTTTTGACTACTACAATGTGTTAGAGTAACAATGTCATCTGGTTGGTTGCTGGAAACCCATGGCCCTCGCCCACCTCTTTTTTGTCGATAAGCTTTTCGAAACGTACGAAAACCTTGGCATGGTATCCTGGCGGATAGAAAAACAAAGAAAATTATTATTTTTCTGAGATTTTCCTAAAATTAATGCGCTCTCCCATTGTTTTCTTATTTCAATTATTTTTAGAACGTTTTTGTTGGAAAATGTATGTGATTGAACTTTTACTTTTTTTTTGATTCGCTTTTGCTGTTATTTTGTATTTTAGATGTGTAAATTAAATAAATGAAGGAGGTAAGAAAAAGTCAATCTGGTTTTCCCACATATTCTGTTCTAAGGACAATTAAGAGCTGAAGTTTTTCAGTCATATTATTTCGTGAGTGGTTGGTATGAAATACAGACCTTTTTATGTCATCACCCAAGTTACACCCTCAAAAAAAAAAAAAAAACACGCTTCTGTAACAGCCCTATGGGAAATGGATCAACCCCAGGATAGGTACAGGACTAGTACCTGGTATGTTTGGACCAGTCCCAGTTCTGGTCTAAGCGTATGGAAGGGACCGACCACTTTAACATGGATTTGTCATTGGCGGGGTAAATCTCATTCCAAAGAACACGTCCTGGAACAACTTAGTAGGACTACCCCATAGATAAGTCCTTATGACCCAGTCTGGCACAAACTCTTAGGAACCTGTTTCATTTTAAGCATCCGAAGCGCACCAGAGAGGACAATTTTTTCGAATATGTTGAACAATAGATAATTCTGGTTGTTGTATTTTAGTAGAAATGTAGATCCAATTAGATTTTAATATCAAGAGAGTATTGAAATCAACAAAATTATATGAAAATTATATGAATCCAATCACACAAAAATTGGTCCATATCGGTTAATAACACTAGGTAACAAATAACAAAATTTTCTCTGTGATTTGTTTCTAGCATATTTTTTCTTATTGATTTTGACCTACTAAACATGAAAATGAGTTTTAAATTTTCTGTCGATTGGTTTTCGAGATACAATTTTTTAAAATTTTTTTTTCAAATTTTTGGAGGTACACCTACAATTTTGAGCATATCTTTCGTCTCATTTGACCTATTTGATCCTAGTGGTACTCAAATTAAAGAAAATTGAGCCGTCTACAACTCATTCTCAGAAAATTTTCAAATCGGGTAAGTAGTTTGGATGTTGGCGGCTTAAAAAATTAAAAAAAACGGCGTTTTTTTAGTAAAAATGTGGCAGAAAAAAACATATAAAAATTCATATAAAATAAAAAACACGATGCTAACAGCAATTTGTTGTAAGATTTTGTTAAATAAGGGCTTATTTTTTTTTTGTAAAAATTTCAGCTATACGCAAAAAACCAAAATTGCTGTTAGCATCGTGTTTTTTATTTTATATGAATTTTTATATTTTTTTCTGCCAAATTTTTACTAAAAAACCGCCGTTTTTTAACTTTTTTAAGCCGCCAACATCCAAACTACTTACCCGATTTGAAAATTTTCTGAGAATTAGTTGTAGACGACTCAATTTTCTTTAATTTGAGTAGCACTAGGATCAAATAGGTCAAATAAGACGAAAGATATGCTCAAAATTGTAGGTGTACCTCCAAAAATTAAAAAAAAAAAATGAAAAAAATTGTATCTCGAAAACCAATCGACCGAAAATTTAAAACTCATTTTCATGTTTAGTAGGTCAAAATCAATAAGAAAAAATATACTAGAAACAAATCACAAAACGACTGTTGGCTAGTGTAATTATATGCGGCCCCATATAAAGCGATCCCCATAATTAAGAGCATACAGCAACTGTAGGGAAAATTGCCTATTAAATATTAACAAGTATATACGGTAAATTGCAAGTTAGAACATACGTAGTATATATTAAACTAAAAAAGGCCGATTAAATAGGTATATAATTAAGTTTGACAACATTTTGTATAGAAATAAAATTTTGATCAACGTTTCTATAGAACTAAAATTTGACTAAACAACATTTTGACAACATTTTCTATAGAAGTAAAATTTGGACAAAATTTCCTATAGAAGTAAAATTTGGACAAAATTTCCTATAGAAAAAAAATTTTAACAAAATTTTCTATAGAAATAAAATTTTGTAAAAATTTTCTATAGAAATAAAATTTTGACAAAATGTTCTATAGAAATAACATTTTGACAAAATTTTCTATAGAAATAAAATTTTGACAACATTTTCTACAGAAATAAAATTTTGTCAAAATTTTCTACAGAAATAAAATTTTGCCAAAATTTTCTATAGGAATAACATTTTGAAAAAAATTTCTATAGAAATAAAATTTTGACAAAATATTCTATAGAAATAAAATTTTGGTAGATTATGTTTGGCTCGAGTGGCAACCATGATTATGAACCGATATGGACCAATTTTTGTGTGATTGGGGATCGGCTATATATAACTATAGATCGATATGGACCAAATTTGGCATTGATATTGGCGGCCACATACTAACACCACGTTGCAAATTTCAACCGGATCGGATGAGTTTTGCTTCTCCAAGAGACTCCGGAGATCAAATCTGGGGATCGGTTTATATGGTTTATTATGGACCGATATGGACCAATTCGTGTCCATATCGTGTTTGTTAGAGACTACATACTAACACCACGTTCCAAATTTCAACCGGATCGGATGAATTTTGCTCCTCCAAGAGGCTCCGGAGGACAAATCTGGGGATCGGCTTATATGGGGGCTATATATAATTATGGACCGATATGAACCAATTTTTGCATGATTGTTAGAGACCATATACTAACACCACGTACCAAATTTCAACCGGATCGGATAAATTTTGATCCTGCAAGAGGCTCGGGAGGTAAAATCTGGGGATCGGTTTCTATGGGGGCTATATATAATTATAGACCGATATGGACCAATTTTTGCATGGTTGTTAGAGACCATATATAAATACCACGTACCAAATTTCAACCGGATCGGATGAATTTTGCTCCTCTAAGAGGCTCCGGAGGTCAAATCTGGGGATCGGTTTATATGGGGGCTATATATAATTATGGACCGATATGAACCAATTTTTTCATGGTTGTTAGAGACCATATACTTACACCATGTACACCATGTAAAGAAATATCTCCTTAATATTGTTTCAGTGGCGCAGTTGAAACACAACGAAATATTGATCTAAGACCCCATAAAGTATATATTCTGGGTCGTGGTGAAATTCTGAGTCGATCTAAGCATGTCCGTCCGTCCGTCCGTTCGTCAGTTGAAATCACGCTAACTTCCAAACGAAACAAGCTATCGACTTCAAACTTGGCACAAGTAGTTGTTATTGATGTAGGTCGGATGGTATTGCAAATGGGACATATCGGTCCACTTTTACGTATAGCCCCCATATAAACGGACCCAGATTTGGCTTGCGGTGCGGAGCCTATAATGGTAGCATATTTCGTCCGATTCGGCTGAAATTTGGTACATGGTATTAGTTTATGGTCTGTATCAACCAAGCACAAATTGGTCCATATCGGTCCATAATTATATATAGCCCCCATATATACCGATCCCCAGATTTGTCCTCCGGAGCCTCTTGGAGCAGCAAAATTCATCCGATCCGGTTGAAATTTGGAACGTGGTGTTAGTATGTGGTCTCTAACAAATACGATATGGACGCGAATTGGTGTCATAACGGTCCATAATTATATATAGCCACGACATAAACCGATCCCCAGATTTGATCTCCGGAGTCTCTTGGAGAAGCAATATTCATTCGATCCGGTTGAAATTTGCAAAGTGATGTTAGTATGTGGCCGCTAATAACCATGCCAAATTTGGTCCATATCGGTCTATAGTTATATATAGCCGATTCCCAAAAATGTGTCCATAGCGGTTCATAATCATGGTTGCCACTCGAGTCAAAAATAATCTACCAAAATTTTATTTCTATAGAAAATTTTGTCAAAATTTTTTTTGTCAAAATTTTATTTCTATATAAATTTTTTTTCAAAATGTTATTCCTATATAAATTTTGTCAAACTTTATTTTTATAGAAAATTTTGGCAAAATTTTATTTCTATTACAGAGAATGTTGTCAAAATTTTAATTCTATTGAAAATTTGGTCAAAATTTGATTTCTATAGAAAATTTTGTCAAAATTTTATTTCTATACAAAATTTTATTTCTATAGAAAATTTTGTTAAAATTTTATTACAGATTCTTTACAAACGCCGACATTTCGTCCGGAATAACTGATAGTCTGTAAAGCGCATTACTTCTGTAGAAAATGTTATCAAAATTTTATTTTGTCAAAATTTTATTTCTATAGAAACGTTTATTAAAATTTTATTTCTATACAAAATGTTGTCAAACTTAATTATATACGTATTTAATCGGCCTTTTTTAGTTTAGTATTTAGTACGTGTGGACTACCTTGCAATTTAGAAGACGGTATTAGGAAGTTTTAGGATACCTCGCCATAGGTGAGTGTTACCGCAACCCAAGTAATTCGAGTGTGGATGACAGTCTTCAGTAGAAGTTTCTACGCAATCCATGGAGGAGGGTACATAAGCTTCGGCCTGGCCGAACTTACGGCCGTATCTTATGTACTTGTTATTTCTTAGATCATTTTACATTTTATATTCCACTTCCAAGAATTTGTTAAACTTATCTCCTCTCTTGTCCTACTTACGTGCAGACATATTTGTTCTATAATTTTGCCATTGTAAATAGAATTTTTAAATTTGCATATTTTATAAGAAGCTTAATTAGCATTTGTTATTTCCTCTCTCTGGTTTCTCGGAGCCATGTTTAAAAGAATCAAAGAAACTTACAATGTAGATACACTGGAAGTATCTCAGTGAACTGAACATCTTGCTCCATTGTCATTTCTTCTTTGTCCCTCAAAGGCAAAATCAGCCGCATTGACATGTGAGGAAACCTCAGCTGTGTTGTTTGTTATTATCAACAATACAACGACAACGAATGCTTTACAACTATAACATCGCATATACCAGTAAAATAATAATAACAAATACACACGCATACGAGCCCTAACATTTATATGAAAGCGAACTGTTTGTATGTACATGAACATGGCATATCATTACATGGGCATACATCCGTATATGGCATATTTTTGATGTTTCTTTAAAATCTTGCTCCTATTGCTGTTAGTATCCTTAAACATGCATACTAATATTATTATTGTATTTTTATTTTGTTACTGTTGTTTTTGTCTTGCTTATGACTATAAGAGATTGAATATTTCATTAAGCATATGCTTATATGGGTTATTTCATCTAGAGCTACATAAGTGGTTTAAGGACGAATTATAGGTAGTTTAGTGGGAGTTTCAAAGTGTGTCGCACATTGGGGAACAGGAAATAGAGATTAGGATAAAACTCAAAAGTAGAATTAAACCAACTAAGTAAAGTCTAAAGTCGGGCGTGGCCGACTATATCATATCCTTCAGCACAATGTAGACCAAAGTTTGTGTTGCCATCTCAACTCTTTCAAATTTGTTTTGAGTTATTATGAAGGTTTATATTCCCATATACAAATATTTATATGTTTACCGATTTGGAGGCAATCTCCTACAAAATCTCTAGTAAAACAAGTATATACGGCCGTAAGTTCGACCAGGCCGAATCGTATGTACCCTCCACTATGGATTGCGTAGAAACTTCTACTGAAGACGGTCATCCACGATTAAATTACTTGGATTGCGGCCGATGGCAAGGCATCTTAAAACTTCTTAACATCATCATCTAAATTGTAAGCTAGTTCATGCGGGATATATAGTAGACAAAAGAAAGGTGACCGGTATATATAGACAAGAAATAATTACGAACCGATATGAACTTTTGTGCTGTAATTATAGAGCCAGAATTGAAATATGGTGGTCGCTTTATATGGGGCCTATATACAATTATGAACAAGAGTCTAGGTGGGGTAGGTAGGTTAGGTGGCAGCCCGATATTTCAGGCTCACTTAGACTATTCAGTCCATTGTGATACCACATTGGTGAACTTCTCTCTTATCACTGAATGCTGCCCGATTCCATGTTAAGCTCAATGACAAGGGACCTCCTTTTTATAGCCGAGTCCGAACGGCGTTCCACATTGCAGTGAAACCACTTAGAGAAGCTTTGAAACCCTCAGAAATGTCATCAGCATTACTGAGGTGGGATAATCCACCGTTGAAAAACTTTTTGGTGTTCGGTCGAAGCAGGAATCGAACCCACGACCTTGTGTATGCAAGGCGAGCATGCTAACCATTGCACCACGGTGGTTCCCACGAGCCACCGAACACGAGTCTACCAAAAAGGGCAGATTTTTTAATGTTTGGTACATTGGTAGAATTCTTGATGTTTAGGAAGATTTTAAAAAATATTCCTCTCCAACTATGAAATGCTTCATAAATTTTCTATAGAAATAACATTTTGACAAAGTTTTCTATAGAAATACATTTTTGACAAAATTTTGTATGGAAATTATATTTTGACTAAATTTTCTAGAGAAATATAAAATTTTGACAAAATTTTCTATGGCAATAAAATGTTGGTAGATTATTTTTGGCTCGAGTGGCAATCGTGATGTTTTTGTGATTGGGGATCGGTTTTTTTGGGGTCTATATATAATATAGATCGATACGGACCAATTTTGGCATGGTTGTTATCGGCCATACACTAGCAAAATTTCAACCGGATCGGATGAATTTTGCTCCTTAAGAGGCTCCGGAGGTCAAATCTGGGGATCGGTTTATATAAGGGCTATATATAGAATTATGGGCCGATATCGAAATAGGTTACTAATTGCGACCGGAATCCTGCGAACAAAAATACATGGATAGACCGCCGGACGGACAGTCAGACGGGAGGACACCAAGGGCTAGGTTGACTCAGGAGGTGATTCTGCGTCGATCAGTATATATTTTATGGGGTATCAATTCAATATATCTGGTACTTATAAACGGACGATATATATACGGAAGCTATGTCTAAATTTTATCCAATTATCAAAACAAAAAAAAAAAACAAAAATACAAGTATATACGGCCGTAAGTTCGGCCAGGCCGAATCTTATGTACCCTCTACCATGGATTGCGTAGAAACTTCTACGAAAGACTGTCATCCGCTATCGAATTACTTGGGTTGTGGTATTAACTCAACTTCTTAAAACTTCTTAACATGGTTTTCTAAATTGTGAGTTAGTCCGTGGTCCACGTGGTATATATTAGACAAAAAAGTTATGTATTGGTAAGTCTGCAAATAATTACGAATCGACATGGACTTTTGCACAGTACGTAGAGAGTCCGAATTGAAATATGGGGGTCGCTTATATGGGGGCTATATAGAATTATGAACTTGATATGGACCAATTTTTGTGTGATTGGGGAACGATTTATCTGAGGGCTATATATAACTATGGTTAGGTTAGGTTAGGTTATGTGGCAGCCCGATGTATCAGGCTCACTTATACTATTCAATCCATTGTGATACCACAGTGGTGAACTTCTCTCTTATCACTGAGTGCTGCCCGATTCCATGTTAAGCTCAATGACAAGGGACCTCCTTTTTATAGCCGAGCCCGAACGGCGTTCCACATTGCAGTGAAACCACTTAGAGAAGCTTTGAAACCCTCAGAAATATCACCAGCATTACCACGGTGGCTCCCGCATATATAACTATAAACCGATATGGACCTAGTTAGGCATGGTTGTTAACGGCCATATACTAGCACAATGTACCAAATTTCAACTGGCTCGGATGAAATTTGCTCCTCCAAGAGGCTCCAAAACCAAATCTCGGGATCGGTTTATATGGGGGCTATATATGATTATGGACTGATATGGACCACTTTTGGCATGTTTGTTAAATATCATATACTACCACCACGTACCAAATTTCACCCAGATCGGATGAATGTTGCTTCTCCAAAAGACACCGGAGGTCAAATCTGGGGCCGGTTTATATGGGGGCTATATATAATTATGGACTGATATGAACCAATTAATGCATGGTTGGTGGATATCATATACTAACATCACGTACCAAATTTCAAACGAATCGGATGAATTTTGCTCTTCCAAGGGGATCCTGAGGTCAAATCTGGGGATCGGTTTATATGGGGTCTATATATAATTCTTGACCGATTTCGACCAATTTTTGCATGGGTGTGTGAGGCCATATATTAACGCATCGTACCAAATTCCAACTGAATCAGATGAATTTTGGTCTTCCAAGGGGCTCCGGAGGTCAAATCTGGTGATCGGTTTATATGGGGGCTATATATAATTATCGACCGATGTGAATCAATTTTTGCATGGTCATTAGAGACCATATAATTACACCATATACCAAATTTCAGCCGGATCGGATGCAATTTGCTTCTCTTAGAGGCTCCGCAAGCCAAATCGGGGGATCGATTTATATGGGGGCTATATATATTTATGGACCGATGTGGACCAATTCTTGCATGCTTGTTAGAGACCATATACTAACACCATGCACCAAATTTCAGCCGGATCGGATGAAATTTACTTCTCTTAGAGGCTCCGCAAGCCAAATTTGGGGGTCCGTTTATATGGGGGCTATACGTAAAAGTGGACAGATATGGACCAATGTTTGTATGGTTGTTAGAGACCATATACTAACACCATGTACCAAATTTCAGCCGGATCGGTTTAAATTTGCTTCTCTTAGAGCAATCGCAAGCCAAATTTGGGGGTCCGTTTATATGAGGGCTATACGTAAAAGTGGACCGATATGGCCCATTTGCAATTCCATCCGACCTACATCAAAAACAACTACTTGTGCCAAGTTTCAAGTCGATAGCTTGTTTCGTTCGGAAGTTAGCGTGATTTCAACAGACGGATGGACGGACGGACATGCTCAAATCGACTCAGAATTTCACCAAGACCCAGAATATATATACTTTATGGGGTCTTAGAGCAATATTTCGATGTGTTACAAACGGAATGACAAAGTTAATATACCCCCAATCCTATGGTGGAGGGTACAAAAAAAAAAAAAAAAAACAAAAAAACACAGTGTACCAAATTTCATCAAAATTGGTTTATAATTGAGACCGGAATCCTGTTAATACCAAATACATGGGCAGACGGACGGACACGAAGTACTAGATCGATATTTCAAGTAGACACATTTTTTTGACAGATCAAAGTTAATATACTATGACTACTAAGTGGTTTAGGGCATAGACAAATTTAATTTAAAATTCAAAGTTATTATATCCTGACAATATAACGATACACTTCCTATTAACCCTTAACAATAATCCCATTTGATTTGATTTACAAAAAACTACCTCAGTGTTATTTTAAGAAATAAGTTATCTCATATGCTCTTAATTCCATACTTCATCATGATTTTATTTTCTCAAAAATTTCCTAAATAAATCAACATCCAGAAAGCCATTAAAATGTTGATGTGTCCATTTTGTTTCCCCATAGTAGCCATTCCAAATGACCCACAATCATTTTGGTAAACTACCAAAAACCCAAAATGTAACTTTTGAAATATCAACAAAGATTTGAGTTGTAAAATGACTTTTAAACATATTCACCAACATGTTTCGAACATTATCTTTATTAATGCTAAACATTACACATATATTTTTGGGGACTTTTGCGGTAGTAGAAAGAATTTATTTCAATTTTTTTTTTGGCTCATTCTATGTCACCGACATCTGGTGATTTCTTGATAAGTTTTGAATATAAATTTGCCCTGTTGCTTGGTTATGTAAAAGATTACCAAAATGTAATTTGTATTTCCAAAGATATATATAATAAAACCTAAAGTTATGTTGCAGTATGAATGTTTGATTGTAAGTTTTGTATTTTACTTGGACAAGAGAACTTTGGACGATGTGCTTCAATTTCAAGTAGGAATAAACAAAATGGACAAAGTGTCATATGTAGAATTATTTTTAAGCAAGTAGTAAGTTCGGTCGGGCAAAATCTTAAATACCCACCACCATGAATCAAATATAATAGTTTCCTTTGAAAATTTCAGGGGGGTTTGATGACATATATTTTCCCAAGCAGATCAGTTCAACCAGTACGCTTTCCACAGATAAATGTAAAGATTTTACCTATGAAGACTAGATCAGATTCTGAATTTATAAGAACCATATTTGTTTGAGTTTTGGAGGAATCATAAACATATTTTGTAAGTGCAAGAAAATGATGAAATAACGCCTTGTTTTGAAATCATCCCAATTATTTAAATGATTACGAGAAGTAAAATTTGGAAATTTTGCAATCAGTTTCAAGCAATTTTCATGATCACTCCGTCTTCTATACCCTCAATAAGTGAAATCGGTCTATGTGGAGGCCTAACCAAATGGACCGATAAAACTAAATCATATACACATTGTTATGGATCTAAAATGCCAGTATATTTTCAATATGTGGCAAATCGGATAAAAAGTAAAATTTCTAAGAACCCTAGGAGTTAAATCGGGAGTTCGGTGTAATGGGGGCTATACCAAAACATGGAAGGATACACACAGTATTCAACACATATAATTTTAGTTCTAGAATCTAGACCCAAAACCGGAGGGCCGTTTTATAAGGGGGCTATATCAAAAACTGTACCGATACACAAAATATTGGGCACACCTCTTTATGGTCCTAGAATACCTCTAGATTTCCAATTTCAGGCAAATTGGGTAAAAACTACGGATTCTAGAGGCCCAAGATGCAACATCGGGAAATCAGTCCATATGGGGGCTATAGACCATAGACCGATAGGCACCATTTTCAGTACACTTTTTGACGGTCCTAAGATACCTCTAGATATCCAATTTCAGGCAAATTGGATAAAAACTACGGTTTTTATAAGCCCAAGACCCAAAATCGTGAGGTCGGTTTATATGGGAACTATATCAAAACTTGGACCGATATAGCCAACTGCACTCAAATCGATGATTTGACGGTGGCAACGGAAAAGTGATATGTGTGTACGAATTTATTTCTGCATAAGCCGGCTATCATGTAAAACCTTTTTTCGGAAGGTTCAAGTGTGGTTCATTGTTGGGTTTAATGAACTGCCTGAATTTATTCTGATAATTGGTTAATAGTTTTGCTGCAAGTAGAGGATGCTGATGAGGAATGTGGGCTTTGCCCAAATAAATTTGACAAACATTCTTTTCCTCTGTTGGGTAAGCAACACTTGTAGTTTAGTCAATGCATGGTTTTAAGCTGAAATAAAAAAAAAACACCAACAATGAACATATTATATCTATAGAAAATTTTGCTTTATTTTCTTTCTATAGAAAATTTTCTAATTATTTTATTTCTATAGAAAATTTTTTTCGTTTTATTGAAAACTTTGTCAAAAATTTATATCTATACAAAATTTTTTCAAAATTTTATTTCTATTGAACATTTTGTCTAAATTTTACTTCTATAGAAAATTTTCTAAAAATGTTATTTCCATAGCAATTTGAGTCAAAAATTTTTTCCTATAGAAAATTTCTCCAAAATTTATTTATATAGAAAATTTTCATATAATTTTACTTCTACAGAAAATTTTGTCAAAATTTTATATCTGTAAAAAATTTTGTTAAAAATTATATCTACAAAAATGGTTTCCAAATGTTATTTCTATAGCAAATTTTGTCAAAATTTTATTTCTATAAAAATATTGTCTAAATTTTATTCCTATAAACATGTTGTCAAAATTTCATTTTAATAGAATATTTGGTCAAAATTTTATATCTGTTGAAAATTTTGTCAAAATTTTATTTCTATACAATATTTTGTCAAAATTTTATATCTGTAAAATTTTATATCTGTAGAAAATTTTTTCAAAATTTTATTTCTGTACAATATTTTGTCAAAATTTTATTTCTATAGAAAATTTTGTCAACATTTTGTATCTATAGAAAATTTTGTCAAAATTTTATTTCTATAGAAAATCTGGCCCAAATTTTATTTCTATAGAAATTTTTGTCAAAATTTTATTTCGATAAAACATTTTGGTTTTAAGCTGAAATAAAAAAAAACACCAACAATGAACATATTATATCAATAGAAAATTTTCTAATTATTTTATTTATAGAGAAAATTTTCAAATTATTTTATATATATATATATATATATATATATATATATATATATATATATATATATATATATATATATATATATATATATATATATATATATATATATATATATATATATATATATATATATATATATATATATATATATAGAAAGAATTTTTTCAAAATTTTTCTTCTATTGAACATTTTGTCAAAAATTTATATCTATACAAAATTTTGTCAAAATTTTATTTCTATTGAACATTTTGTCTAAATTTTACTTCTATAGAAAATTTTCTAAAAATGTTATTTCCATAGCAATTTGTGTCAAAATTTTTTTCCTATAGAAAATTTCTCCAAAATTTATTAATATAGAAAATTTTCATATAATTTTACATCTACAGAAAATTTTGTCAAAATTTATATCTGTAGAAAATTTTGTAAAAATTTTATTTCTATAGAAAATTTTGTCACAATTTTATTTGTATAGAAAATTTTGTCAAAATTTTATTTATATAGAAAATTTTGTCAAAATTTTACTTCTATAGAAAATTATGTCAACATTTTATTTCTAAAGAAAATTTTATCAACATTTTATTTCTATAGAAAATTTTGTCAAAATATTTGTTTTATTGAAAACTTTGTCAAAAATTTATATCTATACAAAATTTTTTCAAAATTTTATTTCTATTGAACATTTTGTCTAAATTTTACTTCTATAGAAAATTTTCTAAAAATGTTATTTCCATAGCAATTTGAGTCAAAAATTTTTTCCTATAGAAAATTTCTCCAAAATTTATTTATATAGAAAATTTTCATATAATTTTACTTCTACAGAAAATTTTGTCAAAATTTTATATCTGTAAAAAATTTTGTTAAAAATTATATCTACAAAAATGGTTTCCAAATGTTATTTCTATAGCAAATTTTGTCAAAATTTTATTTCTATAAAAATATTGTCTAAATTTTATTCCTATAAACATGTTGTCAAAATTTCATTTTAATAGAATATTTGGTCAAAATTTTATATCTGTTGAAAATTTTGTCAAAATTTTATTTCTATACAATATTTTGTCAAAATTTTATATCTGTAAAATTTTATATCTGTAGAAAATTTTTTCAAAATTTTATTTCTGTACAATATTTTGTCAAAATTTTATTTCTATAGAAAATTTTGTCAACATTTTGTATCTATAGAAAATTTTGTCAAAATTTTATTTCTATAGAAAATCTGGCCCAAATTTTATTTCTATAGAAATTTTTGTCAAAATTTTATTTCGATAAAACATTTTGTCAACATTTTATTTCTATGAAAATTTTGCAAAATGTTATTTCTATAGAAAATTTTGTAAAATTTTTATTTCTATAGAAAATTTTGTCAAAATGTATTTCTATAGCAAATTTTGTCAACATTTTATATCTATAGAAAATTTTGTAAAATTTTTATTTCTATAGAAAATTTTGTCAAATTTTTATTTCTATAGAAAGGTATGTCAAAATTTTATTTCTATAGAAAATTTTGTAAAAATTTTATTTCCATAGAAAATGTTGTCATAATTTTATTTCTATACAATATTTTGTTAAAATGTTGTATCTATAAAAATTTATATCTATTTTTGTCAATTTTTTTTCTATTGAATATTTTGTCTAAATTTTACTTCTATAAAAAATTTATTTTTAAAAATTTTATGTATATACAAAATTTTGTCAAAATTTTACTTTATTGAACATTACGTCAAAATTTTATATCTACAAAAAATTTTGTCAAAATTTTATTTCTATTGAACATTTTGTCTAAATTTTACTTCTATAGAAAATTTTATAAAAATTTTATTTCAATAGGAAATTGAGTCAAAATTTATCCCTATAGAAAATTTGTCCAAAATTTATTTATATAGAAAATTTTTATATAATTTTATTTCTACAGAAAATTTTCTCAAAATTTTATATCTGTAGAAAATTTTGTCAAAATATTATTTCTATAAAAATGTTGTCTAAATTTTTTTACTATAAAAATTTTTGTCAACATTTTATTTTAATAGAATATTTGGTCAAAATTTTATATCTGTAGAAAATTTTGTCAAAATTTTATTCCTATAGAAAATTTTGTCACAATTTTATTTGTATAGAAAATTTTGTCAAAATTTTATTTCCATAGAAAATTTTGTCAAAATTTTACTTCTATAGAAAATTTTATCAAAATTTTTTTTCTATAGAAAATTTTATCAAAATTTTTAGTCTATAGAACATTTTCAAACTATTTTATTTATGTAGAAAATTTTGTCAAAATATTTCTTTTATTGAAAATTTTGTCAAAAATTTATATCTATACAAAATTTTGTCAAAATTTTATTTCTATTGAACATTTTGTCTAAATTTTACTTCTATAGAAAATTTTCTAAAAATGTTATTTCCATAGCAATTTGAGTCAAAAATTTTTTTCCTATAGAAAATTTCTCCAAAATTTATTTATATAGAAAATTTTCATATAATTTTACTTCTACAGAAAATTTTGTCAAAATTTTATATCTGTGGAAAATTTTGTCAAAAAATTATATCTACAAAAATGTTTTCCAAATGTTATTTATATAGCAAATTTTGTCAAAATTTTATTTCTATTTTATTTATTCCTATAAAAAAATTTGTCAAAATTTCATTTTAATAAAATGTTTGGTTAAAATTTTATATTTGTAGAAAATTTTTTCAAAATTTTATTTCTATAGAAAATTTTGTCAAAATATTTGTTTTATTGAAAACTTTGTCAAAAATTTATATCTATACAAAATTTTTTTAAAATTTTATTTCTATTGAACATTTTGTCTAAATTTTACTTCTATAGAAAATTTTCTAAAAATGTTATTTCCATAGCAATTTGAGTCAAAAATTTTTTCCTATAGAAAATTTCTCCAAAATTTATTTATATAGAAAATTTTCATATAATTTTACTTCTACAGAAAATTTTGTCAAAATTTTATATCTGTAAAAAATTTTGTTAAAAATTATACTACAAAAATGGTTTCCAAATGTTATTTCTATAGCAAATTTTGTCAAAATTTTATTTCTATAAAAATATTGTCTAAATTTTATTACTATAAACATGTTGTCAAAATTTCATTTTAATAGAATATTTGGTCAAAATTTTATAGCTGTAGAAAATTTTGTCAAAATTTTATATCTGTTGAAAATTTTGTCAAAATTTTATTTCTATACAATATTTTGTCAAAATTTTATATCTGTAAAATTTTTAATCTGTAGAAAATTTTTTCAAAATTTTATTTCTGTACAATATTTTGTCAAAATTTTATTTCTATAGAAAATTTTGTCAATATTTTGTATCTATAGAAAATTTTGTCAAAATTTTATTTCTATAGAAAATCTGGCCCAAATTTTATTTCTATAGAAATTTTTGTCAAAATTTTATTTCGATAAAACATTTTGTCAACATTTTATTTCTATGAAAATTTTGCAAAATGTTATTTCTATAGAAAATTTTGTAAAATTTTTATTTCTATAGAAAATTTTGTCAAAATGTATTTCTATAGCAAATTTTGTCAACATTTTATATCTATAGAAAATTTTGTAAAATTTTTATTTCTATAGAAAATTTTGTCAAATTTTTATTTCTATAGAAAGGTATGTCAAAATTTTATTTCTATAGAAAATTTTGTAAAAATTTTATTTCCATAGAAAATGTTGTCATAATTTTATTTCTATACAATATTTTGTTAAAATGTTGTATCTATAAAAATTTATATCTATTTTTGTAAATTTTTTTTCTATTGAATATTTTGTCTAAATTTTACTTCTATAAAAAATTTATTTTTAAAAATTTTATGTATATACAAAATTTTGTCAAAATTTTACTTTATTGAACATTACGTCAAAATTTTATATCTACAAAAAATTTTGTCAAAATTTTATTTCTATTGAACATTTTGTCTAAATTTTACTTCTATAGAAAATTTTATAAAAATTTTATTTCAATAGGAAATTGAGTCAAAATTTATCCCTATAGAAAATTTGTCCAAAATTTATTTATATAGAAAATTTTTATATAATTTTATTTCTACAGAAAATTTTCTCAAAATTTTATATCTGTAGAAAATTTTGTCAAAATATTATTTCTATAAAAATGTTGTCTAAATTTTTTTACTATAAAAATTTTTGTCAACATTTTATTTTAATAGAATATTTGGTCAAAATTTTATATCTGTAGAAAATTTTGTCAAAATTTTATTCCTATAGAAAATTTTGTCACAATTTTATTTGTATAGAAAATTTTGTCAAAATTTTATTTCCATAGAAAATTTTGTCAAAATTTTACTTCTATAGAAAATTTTATCAAAATTTTTTTTCTATAGAAAATTTTATCAAAATTTTTAGTCTATAGAACATTTTCAAACTATTTTATTTATGTAGAAAATTTTGTCAAAATATTTCTTTTATTGAAAATTTTGTCAAAAATTTATATCTATACAAAATTTTGTCAAAATTTTATTTCTATTGAACATTTTGTCTAAATTTTACTTCTATAGAAAATTTTCTAAAAATGTTATTTCCATAGCAATTTGAGTCAAAAATTTTTTTCCTATAGAAAATTTCTCCAAAATTTATTTATATAGAAAATTTTCATATAATTTTACTTCTACAGAAAATTTTGTCAAAATTTTATATCTGTGGAAAATTTTGTCAAAAAATTATATCTACAAAAATGTTTTCCAAATGTTATTTATATAGCAAATTTTGTCAAAATTTTATTTCTATTTTATTTATTCCTATAAAAAAATTTGTCAAAATTTCATTTTAATAAAATGTTTGGTTAAAATTTTATATTTGTAGAAATTTTTTCAAAATTTTATTTCTATACAATATATTTCAAAATTTTATTTCTATGGAAAATTTTGTCAACATTTTATATCTATAGGAAATTTTGTCAAAATTTATTTCTATAGAAAATCTGGCCCAAATTTTATTTCTATAGAAATTTTTGTCAAAATTTTATTTCGATAAAAATATTTTGTCAAAATTATGTTTCTATGAAAAATTTAGCAAAATGTTATTTCTCTAGAAAATTTTGTAAAATGTTATTTCTCTAGAAAATTTTGTAAAATTTTTATTTTTATAGAAAATTTTGTCAAAATGTATTTCTACAGAAAATTTTGTCAGCATTTTGTATCTATAGAAAATTTTGTAAAATGTTTATTTCTATAGAAAATTTTGTCAAATTTTTATTTCTATAGAAAATTTTGTAAAAATTTCATTTCCATAGAAAATTTTGTAAAAAATTTATTTCCATAGAAAATGTTGTCATAACTTTATTTTTATACAATATTTTGTTAAAATTTTATATCTATAAAAATTTATATCTATCTTTGTCAATTTTTTCTATTGAACATTTTGTCAATGTATGGTTTTAAAGCTGCAATAAAAACAACAACAATGCTTAAAAAACAAAACCAACAATAACAAAACAAAATGAATGGAAAAAGAAGAAGAAGCACGCTCAAAATAATCCCAGCCAACTGAATTCAAATCGATGATTTGACAGTGGCATAGGAAAAGAGATATATTTGTTTTGAATTTATTCCGGCATAAGCCGGCTATCATACAAAACCTTTTTTCGGGAGGTTCAAGTGTGGTTCATTGTTGGGTTTAATGAACTGCCTGAATTTATTCTGATAATTGGTTGATAGTTTTGCTGCAAGTAGAGGAAGCTGATGAGGAATGTGGTAATTCCGAAATGTGCGTCCATCCAACCATCTTGCAGTCTATAGGGCTTTGCCCAAATAAATTTGACAAACATTCTTTTTCTCTCTTGGTTAAGCTACACTTGTAGTTTAGTCAATGTATGGTTTTAAGCTGCAATAAAAACAACAACAACAAATTTTACTTCTATAAAAAATTTTTAAAAAATTTTATTTATATAAAAAATTTTGTCAAAATTTTACTTCTATTGAATATTTTGTCAAAAAAAAAAAAACAACAATAACGATTGAAGAGAAGCCAACAATAACAAACAAAACGAAGGAAAAAAAAAAATTTTATATCTACAAAAAATTTTGTCAAAATTTTATTTCTATTGAACATTTTGTCTAAATTTTACTTCTATAGAAAGTTTTCTAAAATTTTTATTTCTATAGAAAATTTCGTTAAAATTTTTTTTCTAATATACTTAAAAATGCTTAAATGAAATGAAAAAATGAAAATTTCACATTTCTATCTTAATATTATTTTGTTATTTATCCATAAATTATTTGTTTTTTTATTACAACATAAAAGGCAAAATATTGCCCCTCTCTCAGAACATCATCATCCATCCTTATCGTGTAGTAAAGTGAATATCCTAGTTGATCATTCAACCAACAAAATGTCCATAAGTTAAATTAAAACATGTGGTGGACACTGCATATTAATATGATGACATATTGTGAATATATTTAGTCACTCATATAAGGGGGTACGTATGTATGTGTGTAAAGGTTCTGGAACATATGCATATTTGAAATTCATAAGCTAAAATACATAATAACATAATAACAATTCTTCACATCTTTAGCAAAGAGAATTTGTAAAAAAAAATTGTATAGATAAATTAATAAAGTCATTAGTAATGGCCAAGGGTGAAGTTCTTAGAACTTAAGAACTTCGAAATAAGCTCATTTTGCTATTTTAGCTGATAGCGTCAATAAAAATGGAAGTGACCTATATTGCGCTACATATTTGGCTATTATGAGCAACAGGTATGAATGCAGTAATGTTTTGGTAAATCGGTGATTTAAATGGAAATATCCTCTCGAAAATATTATGAAGTGCAAGCATTTTCTGCAATGCGGTCATTAATATATTGCTATTGATTTAAGCTGAAAAAAATTTTTTGAAGAGTATTTCAAACAAATCCATTTCATAGTAGTGGTTGGACATTTATACAATTAATACCAGTCAACAAAAAACAATAGTGGATGGCAGTCTGGTGAACTAGGGATACAAAACCGACGACGACGATTTTACTACACTCAGAAAATTTTACGTCGTAACTACAAGTAAATTCCATAATATTGAGTAGTTCAAAATTTTACTCACAGTTAGTTAAATTTAACTATTGATGAACAAAATTAACTCAGTGGAAGTAAATTGAACTTACGGCCATTACCAGCAAAATGGTTAAGAACTCCCAATGGGTGCGTAAATGGACTGAAGCAAATATAATAATAGCGAGTACGTATTTTTTCCAACGTACGAAGAAGTTTCTCAGCGTTACTGGACTATTACTGTGCAATATTACGAAGTCTAGTTGGACACGAAATTTCCATTTTTAGTATAAATAAACTAACGATGAATGTCAATTCTAACTACCGTTGATTGAATATATTTCTAGACAATAGTTCGTCTCCGAAACATGTGCTCGTGTGGTGTTTCTAAAAATAGACACCCTTGACTGTATGTGTTAATGAATACATGCAGCCAAGCAAGAAAAGAATAAACAAAGTCGCATTTGGTTGTTGATGAGTGTAAGAGCTAAGTGGCCCAGTGGATAGTGTGTTTAGTTAGAAAACTGATGGTACGCGGTTCGATCCTCCGTCCGGACAAAAGGTAAAATTTTATAAAATGATAAAAAAATCTAATAAATGATTCTAAAGGATTTGTAATACAGAAGAGTAAGTGGTTTGTACTAAATATAATATGACATGTAGAAATGGGGATCCTCCCCCTTCAGGTTTCCTTGCTCGAAGTCACCAGGTGGTGTAGGAAATCCAGAACATTAATTTTTTCGTTTTCAAAAAATGTATTATTTAGTTAATTTTTTACTTCTGAACAGTTAAATTTGAACTTGTCAAAAGTTAAAACAAATTACTAACCGATAGGAAAATGTTGAACTTACTATGGGTACATGCTTCTTTAGCGACATACCAAGTTCAATATTGACACTGGTTAGTTAAAAATACCTCGCTAATGGGTTCACTCTTCTCTGAGTGTAGGTTATAATGGTTAGATCTCGTCAAGATATGTGGTCAATTGTGGGTTGTGATATATTATTCCCCAGCAAAAAAATTTGGAAGTTCTTCCAAAAGCACAACTTTAAAAGCACTCCCAATGATGTTCTTTATTTAAACTATCCATGAAGTTCTTTTAATTCAATTTTTTATAACTTGGTTTTTACATCATTTTAATGGTAATTTAAATTTTTTTTTTTTTGTTTCAAATAGGTTAAAAATAGAGTAAGAATTCATAAAATGGTGCAAATCCTTTAAATTTTGTCGGAAAAATGCTAAATCCAATCTAAAAAAATGTGAATTTTTGAAAATATTTGAGGTCAAACGTTTCCGACAAGCGTTAGAATCCATTAAAAATTATAAAAAATTATAAAAATTATTTATTTGACAAAATATCACAGATTTTTTTTAATTTACAACCAAAATATTGAATTCAGATCACACTTAAAGAAGTGATGCAAATTCAGTGCAACGGCTGTTGAAATGGAGAACTTCCGTCCTATGACAAGCCCATGTTAAATTCATCGCTTCTGCGTCAATTTTGCGCCACTTCCGGATCCTAAAAGAACATTTTCATTACTTTTTTGGCGACAGTTTTTTTGCTGGGTCTGTGGAAAGTCTGACATTAGCGTGTGTTGGATATGACTACGATGTTTGGGAAATCATCACAGAATTTTGTTGAAAATGTGGTTATTTTGGTCATATTTGCATAAACCGGAAGAACAAATATCTGGAGTCTTTATCTGTATCTGAACCAAATTAGATCAAACTAAACACACTTAAATAGCATATTAAATATAGACTCTGTGGAAAATATCGGGTCAATTGGAAGAACATCTCATTGAAAATGGATCTAAAATATAAAACACTGTACCGTATTTCCCCAACTCTGGTGTACATATATATGTGAGCTATATCTATATCTCAACCGATTTTGACCAAAATTTACATGCATAGTTAGAAAAATAATTCTACTATCTCTGCAAAATTTCGCTTAATCGGAGTATAAGTTTGGCCTCCGTGGTCATCGGGCCAAGGATTTATATCTAAATCTGAACCGATTTCAACCAAATTTGGAACACTTTGCGATACTATCAAACGTACTCCATGTGCTAAATTTGAAGCAAATCAGGGCAAATCTCTGGCTTTATATGGAAGCTTTATGTACAACTGAAACGATTGAGCTGATATTTTGCATATTTTACCAGAATATTTTACATTTGGCTGTGCGAAATTTTAAGAAAATAAGTTGATAAATACATCATTTATGACCAGATCGGTGATAAGTATATATGGCAGCTATATCTAAATCTGAACCGATTTAGATATAGCTGCAATAGCGATTGTCTTTGAGCCAAAGTAAAACTCTGTGCGAATTTTGAGGACGATCGGACTTAAACTGTGAGCTGTACTTTACACACAAAATTACATGTACAGACAGACAGACAGACGGACGACCATCGCTAAATCGACTCAGAATTTAGTTCTAAGACGATTCGTATACCAAACGATGGGTCTTTGGCCTTTTCCTTCTTGGCGTTACATACAAATGTACAAACTTATTATACCTTGTACCACAGTAGTGGCGAATCATTTTAATTAAGAGTGTAACAGCCCATTCTTGATGGTCCATATCAATGCTTGAAAATTAGTTTAGACCACAACTTCCAATATGGACATAAGGACAGAAGCGAAAAAAACCGATTTTACCATCAATGGCTCATACTGGAGGATAAACATTCAATTTGCATATTACATAACACAGCCATTGAAAGCGCATTTCTAAGTATTCGGCAATTGCATTAACAGCAATACACTGAGGAAAATTTAAAAATAGCCGTGGCACTGAATTTGAACCACTTTTTAAGATATGAATCGAATTCAGTGTTTCTGGATGTGAATTAAAAAAGTTTGTGGTATATTGACAAAATTTCGCAATTTTTCTAGATGGATTTAACATTTTTTGAATAATTTGCATAATTTTATTAATTCTTACATCATTTTATTAATTCTTAAACTGTTTTTATACCCTCCACCATAGGATGGGGGGTATACAGGTGATAAGTCCCCGTTCTGACACATAGATGGCGTCGCTAGTATTAAATACATATTCTTATTATATAGTAACAACCTTCAAATGATTCGTGTCAAAATTTGACGTCTGTAAGTCAATTAGTTTATGAGATAGAGCGTCTTTTGTGAAGCAACTTTTGTTATTGTGAAAAAAATGGAAAAAAAGGAATTTCGTGTTTCGATAAAATACTGTTTTCTGAAGGGAAAACATACGGTGGAAGCAAAAATTTGGCTTGATAATGAGTTTCCGGACTCTGCCCCAGGGAAATCAATAATAATTGATTGGTATGCAAAGTTGAAGCGTGGTGAAATGAGCACGGAGGACGGTAAACGCAATGGACGCCCGAAAGAGGTGGTTACCGACGAAAACATCAAAAAATCCACAAAATGAGTTTGAATGATTGTAAAATGAAGTTGATCGAGATAGCAGAGGCCTTAAAGATATCAAAGGAACGTGTTGGTCATATCATTCATCAATATTTGGTTATGCGGAAGCTCTGTGCAAAATGGGTGCCGCGCGAGCTCACATTTGACCAAAAACAACAACGTGTTGATGATTCTGAGCGGTGTTTGCAGCTGTTAACTCGTAATACACCCGAGTTTTTCCGTCGATATGTGACAATGGACGAAACATGGCTCCATCACTACACACTACACAGTTTCGACCAAAACACCAGAAAGTTTTTCAGCGGTGGATTATGCCACCTCAGTAATGCTGATTCTGAGTGTTTCAAAAGCTTCTCTAAGTGGTTTCATTGCAATGTGGAACGCCGTGCGGACTCGGCTATAAAAAGGAGGTCCCTTGTAACTGAGCTTAAAATAGAATCGGGCAGCACTCAGTGATAAGAGAGAAGTTCACCAATGTGGTATCACAATGGACTGAATAATCTAAGTGAGCCTGAAATATCGGGCTGCCAGTATACCTAACCTAACTTAAGTATGCAAAATTTAATCGATATCGATTAATATTTAGATATAGCTTCCATATAGATGTATATCCCTATTTTCCCAAATTTATAAAATTATAAATACGCTTATTTATTAACCGATCTTGCTCAAAGTTGGTACAATGTCATATTCTATAGTCCTATGTGTTTGTGCGAAAAAAATCATAAAAATAGGCTCAGATCGGTTTATGTGGGGTTATATCAATATCGACATATTGATACCAATATATACCAAGGGTATATACTAATACCACGTATGAAATTTCAACCGGATCAAATGAAGTTTGTTTCTTCTAGAGGATCCTCAAGCACGCCAAATATAATGTACCGAAAGTTTAAGAAATTTTTTCCAAAAATCTACTAAATAAAAAAATTCAATTTTGAAGATTTTGATCAAAATGAAACAATTGTTTTATCATTTTATTTTAAAAGTTTATTTCAGTTACCACTTACACAAAAAGAACCTAACACGAAAATTAAAAAAAATGAATTTTTTAATTTTATTTCTATAGAAAATTTTGTCAAAATTTCATTTCTATAGAAAATGTTGCCAAAATTTTATTTCTATAGAAAATTTTGTCAAAATTTTATTTCTATATATATATAAAATGTTGTTAAAATTTTATTTCTGTAGAGAATTTTGTCAAAATGTTATTCCTATAGAAAATGTTGCCAAAATTTTATTTCCATAGAAAATTTTGCCAAAATTTTATTTCCATAGAAAATTTTACCAAAATTTTATTTCTATAGAAAATTTTGCCAAAATTTGAATTCTATAGAAAATTTTGCCAAAATTTTATTTCTATAGATAATTTTGTCAAAATTTTATTTCTATAGAAAATTTTGTTAAAGTTTTATTTCTGTAGAAAATTTTGTCAAAATTTTATTCCTATAGAAAATTTTGTCAACATTTTATTTCGATAGAAAATTCTGCCAACATTTTTTCCTGTAGACAATTTTGTCAACATTTTATTTCGATAGAATATTTCGCCAAAATTTCATTTCTATAGAAAATATTGTCAAAATTTTATTTCTATAGAAAATTTTGTTAAAATTTTATTTCTGTAGAAAATTTTGTCAAAATTTTATTCATATAGAAAATTTTGTCAACATTTTATTTCGATAGAAAATTCTGCCAACATTTTTTCCTATAGAAAATTTTGTCAACATTTCATTTCGATAGAAAATTTTGCCAAAAAATTTTTTTCTATAGAAAATTTTGCCACAATTTTATTTCTATAGAAAATTTTGCCAAAATTTTATTTCCATTGAAAATTTTGTCTAAATTTGATTTCTAAAGAAAATGTTGCCAAAATTTTATTTCCATAGAAAAGTTTGCCAAAATTTTATTTCTATAGAAAATTTTGCCAAAATTTTTATACCCTAAACCACATAGTGGTCAGGGTATAATAAGTTTGATCGGCCAAAAAATGTGCCTAGCAGAAATATTGATTTTAGACCCCATAAAATAAAGGGCGATTCTTTTGAGGTTAGGATTTTCATGCATTAGTATTTGACAGATCACGTGGGATTTCAGACATTGTGTCAAAGAGAAAGATGCTCAGTATGCTTTGACATTTCATCATGAATAGACTTACTAACGAGCAACGCTTGCAAATCATTGAATTTTATTACCAAAATCAGTGGCAGAAAATCCGCTTTTTTATCGACAAATTTTGTTCAGCGATGAGGCTCATTTCTGGTTGAATGGCTACGTAAATAAGCAAAATTGCCGCATTTGGAGTGAAGAGCAACCAGAAGCCGTTCAAGAACTGCCCATGCATCCCGAAAAATGCACTGTTTGGTGTGGTTTGTACGCTGGTGGAATCATTGGACCGTATTTTTTCAAAGATGCTGTTGGACGCAACGTTACGGTGAATGGCGATCGCTATCGTTCGATGCTAACAAACTTTTTGTTGCCAAAAATGGAAGAACTGAACTTGGTTGACATGTGGTTTTAACAAGATGGCGCTACATGCCACACAGCTCGCGATTCTATGGCCATTTTGAGGGAAAACTTCGGAGAACAATTCATCTCAAGAAATGGACCGGTAAGTTGGCCACCAAGATCATGCGATTTGACGCCTTTAGACTATTTTTTGTGGGGCTACGTCAAGTCTAAAGTCTACAGAAATAAGCCAGCAACTATTCCAGCTTTGGAAGACAACATTTCCGAAGAAATTCGGGCTATTCCGGCCGAAATGCTCGAAAAAGTTGCCCAAAATTGGACTTTCCGAATGGACCACCTAAGACGCAGCCGCGGTCAACATTTAAATGAAATTATCTTCAAAAAGTAAATGTCATGGACCAATCTAACGTTTCAAATAAAGAACCGATGAGATTTTGCAAATTTTATGCGTTTTTTTTTTAAAAAAAAAGTTATCAAGCTCTTAACAAATCACCCTTTATATACCGATCGACTCAGAATCACCTCCTGAGTCGATCTAGCGCTTGGTGTCCGTCCGTCCGTCTGTCCATGTATTTGTTGTTCACAGGATTCCGGTCGCAATAATTAACCGATTTTGATGAAATTTGGTACATGGAGTTTTTTGGGCACAAGGACGAACGCTATTGAATTTGGAAGAAATCGGATCAAATTTAGATATAGCTCCCATATATATGTATCGCCCGATTTCGACAAATGTGGTCACATTGCGCTTTTTTTCAAACGGATCGTCACCAAATTTGGCAAAATTTCATCCAAATCGGTTCAGATTTAGATATAGCTCTCATATATATGTATCGCCCGATTTTCCCAAATTTGGCCACAAAACCTTTATTTATCAACCGATCTTACTCAAAGTTGGCTAAATATAATCTTCTATATCACTAACTATATGTGCAAAAAATCATAGAAATCGGTTCAGATTTAGCTATAGCTCCCATATATATGTACCGCCCGATTTTTCTAAATTTGGCCATAAAATCCTTATTTATCAACGGATCTTACCCAAATTTGCCTAAATGTAGTCTTCTATAGCACTAACTATATGTGCAAAAAATCATCGAAATCGGTTCAGATTTAGATATAGCTCCCATATATATGTATAGTCCGATTTTCCAAAATTTGGCCATAGAACCCTCATTTATTAACCGGTCTTACTAAAAGTTGGCTAGATCCAGTCCTCTATAGTACTAACCATTAGAACCATGTTTGTTTTGAAAAATTTTTTAAATTGTTTGGGAATGTATGGGAAAGTAGGGAACTTTTTTGTTCTTGTAGGGTAAACCGAACATATTCCCTGGCAACATTGACTATGAGCTA
Organism: Haematobia irritans; assembly: GCF_050003625.1. Classification (NCBI taxonomy): domain Eukaryota; kingdom Metazoa; phylum Arthropoda; class Insecta; order Diptera; family Muscidae; genus Haematobia; species Haematobia irritans. The sequence goes on along the minus strand of NC_134398.1, from coordinate 192,885,543 downwards.
TAGTCAGATTGACACAAAGCACCCATAGACATGTACCCCTTAATTTTCTTAAAGATGCAACTGCGGTTTCTCTCCCAGACCTATATGTTACCCCACAAATGCTTATGATTACTAATTCTGTAATAGTGGTTTAGGGTATTATATAGTCGCCCCCGCCCGACTTTCTACTTTGCTTACTTGTTTTTCTATAGAAAATTTTGCCAAAATTTTATTTCTCTAGAAAATTTTGCCAAAATTTGATTTCTATAGAAAATTTTGCCAAAATGTTATTTCCATAGAAAATTTTTATCAAAATGTTATGTCTATAGAAAATTTTGTCAAAATTTTTTTTCTATAGAAAATTTTGCCAAAATTTGATTTCTATAAAAAAATTTTGTCAAAATTTTATTTCTGCAGAAAATTTTGTCAAAATTTTATTTCTATAGAAAATTTTTTCAAATATTTAATTTCGATAGAAAATTTTGTCAAATATTTAATTTCGATAGAAAATTTTGTTATATCCAGCAAAAGTGAATGGATTCTGAAATGGTTTGGAGATTAATTGCATATATTTTGTTTTTAAATTAAATCAAAAAAAAAAAAAAATTAAAAATTTTCACACTCAAAAATATAGTTTTTGGAATTGGTTGATTTCCTTAATATAATTCTTCTTTTTCTTTCGTCCTTGATGAGCGAACTTAAAAATTAGTTTACTTAACTAAGTTTTATACGCAATTCTCTTTTCCATTTTCCATATATTATTGGACACTTTTGGTAAATTCTCGATTTATAATATAATTGTAACACTTATTCTACAAAGCTTGGCAATTTAGATAGAAGAAATCATAAATAGCAATACAAACAGAAGCGAAAGCATAAGACAACGGAAGCAGTTAATTCATAATTTGTAATTTAAATCTCCGATCTCCCAAATTTGACCCTTATACCTTTACTCATTAACCGATCTTACTCAAAAGTGGTACAATGTCATATTCTATAGTACAAACTATACCTGCAAAAAATCATTCGAATCGGTCCATATAAATGTGGAAAGTGCACATAAAATATAGAAGTGTGAAGTGTGAAATTTAAGTTTATCTCCGTCCGACTTTCTGCTGTACTCACTTGTTTTATTTAATCTTGTGTCGTATATTTTCCCCAAAGTGTACACAGAAAAAAATTTCCGTAGTTAAACTAACGCTAAATTAAACTTATTTTTATTGCAAAAAAATTATTTGTTTGTAGTTAAATTTTATTATTTTTTGCGAAATTTTCCACAGCCCAATGAAAATTTCGTTTTTTTAAGTATGTCTCAAACATTTTAAGAACTAAACATGAGTATAAAGTTCAATGACCGTACACATAAGTTCAATATGAACTAAAGCAAATGAAAATTTTCGTACGATTCCCAAAAATAGTAAGAATGAACTACTGTATGGTTAAAATGGTCATGATTTGGAGCCAATGATTTTCTTCTTTAATTTTAGTTAACTTCTTCTCCTATGAGAGGGAGTAATTTCGAGAACTGCAGTTAAAAAGTACAACGGGGCATTAAATTTTCCTGGTTTTAACAACGCTTTGTGAAAATCTCAAAATGTGGAGTAAAATTTAGTTAAATTTTCGTACAAGTTAGTTTATTTTTCCTAAAAAACAGTTTACCTTTTTTCGGTGTACATATGATAATTGCATATACACAAAATCATCGTCGACGTTCTCATGTTCATTATCTCCATCATTGATTGCATGCGCATTCATTTGCAGCATCCAAAATTGTATGGAAAGCGGTGAATGTCTGCTTCCAAAAATTAGAACCAGGATTTATCCCTGATAGACTTTGTGGTAGCATGTTCAATTACAGTGATTTAGGGATATCAACATAGGCATAGGCATTCATTCAGCCACCTATATCTAGAGATACACATCGATGCAGGCATCGAAAAGCATATTAGCATTAAGCTAAATTCCATGAAAGAGGGTAAGGAAGAATGCTACTGCAACTGCAACCTTATAAGCAACTTTATTCGCATTGGCTGTTGCTGGTTAAGGTGTGGGTCGGTTTTGGTCATCCATGGTCATCGCTATGATTTGGGAGAAAACAACATCAGTGACATTGTTATTTCAGTTTTTCAGCATATTTGCCTAACTTGGCCTTGGTCGTAATGTGGTATGAATAGATGCTTGCTAGGGATAATAAAGGTTGGATTTTGGTTGAAAAGTCTTTTTTTGTATACCCTCCACCACAGGATGGAGGGTATTTTAACTTTGTCATTTCGTTTGTAACACATCGAAATATTGCTCTAAGACTCCATAAAGTGTATGTTTTCTGGGTCGTGGTGAAATTCTGAGTCGATTTAAGCATGTCCGCCGGTCCGTCTGTTGAAATCACTCTAACTTCCGAGCAAAACAAGCTATCGTCTTGAAACTTGGCATATGTAGTTGTTATTGATGTATTTCGGATTATATTGGAAATGGACCATAACGGAACACTTTTACGTATAGCCACCATATAAACCGATCCCCAGATTTGACCTCCGGAGCCCCTTAGAAGAGCAAAATTCATCCGATCCAGTTGAAATATGGTACGTGGTGTCAGAATATGGTATCTAACAACCATGCAAAAATTGGTCCATATCGGTCTATTATTATATATAGCCCCCATATAAACCGATCCCCAGATTTGATCTCCGGAGCCTCTTGGAAGAGCAAATATAATCCGATCCGGTTGAAATTTGGTACGTGGTGTTAGTAAATGGTTTCTACCAACCATGCAAAAATCGGTCCATAATTATATATAGCCGCTATATAAATCGAACACCAAATTTGACCTCCGGCACCTCTTGGAGCAGCAAAATTCATCCGATCCGGTTGAAATTTGGAACGTGGTGTTAGTATATGTCCGCTAAAAACCATCCCAAAATTGGTCCATATCGGTCTATAGGTATATATAGCCGATCCCTAATCACACAAAAACTGGTCCATATCGATTCATAATCATGGTTGCCACTCGAGCCAAAAATAATCTACCTAGTCAAAATTTGATTACCATAGAAAATTTCGCCAAAATTTTATTTCTATAGAAAATTTTGTCAACATTTTATTACTATAGAAAATTTCGTCAAAATTTTATTTCTATAGAAACCTTTGTCAAATTTTTTTTACTATAGAAAATTTTGTCAAAATTTTATTTATATAGAACATTTTGTCAAAATTTTATTTCTATAGAAAATTTTGTCAAAATTTTATTTCTATAGAAATTTTTGTCAAAACTTTATTTCTATAGAAAATTTTGTCAAAATTTTATTTTTATAGAAAATTTTGTCAAAATGTTATTTCTATAGAGAATTTTGTCAAATTTTATTTCTATAGAAAATTTTGTCAAAGTTTTATATCTATAGAAAATTTTGTCAAAATTTTATTTCTATAGAAAATTTTGTCAAAATTTTATTTCTATAGAAAATGTTGTCAAAATTTTATTTCTATAGAAAGTTTTGTCAAAATTTTATTTCTATAGAAAATTTTGTCAAAATTTTATTTCTATAGAAATTTTTGTCAAAATTTTATTTCTATAGAAATTTTTGTCAAAACTTTATTTCTATAGAAAATTTTGTCAAAAGTTTATTTCTATAGAAAATTTTGTCAAAATTTTATTTATATAGAAAATTTTGTCAAAATTTGATTGTCAAAATCTTATTTCTATAGAAAGTTTTGTTTGTAGGAAATGTTGTCAAAATGTTGTTGAAAAATTTATTTCTATTAAAAATTTTGTCATTATTTTATTTCTATTGAAAGTTTTGTCAAAATTTTATTCTATACAAATTTTTTTTAAAACTTTATTTCTATAGAAAATTTTTTCAAAATTTTATTTCTATAGAAAATGTTGTCAACATTTAATTCTATAGAAAATTTCGTCAAAATTTTATTTCTTAAAAAAATATTGTTGTTGTTTTTTTATTTCAGCTTAAGCTGAAATAAAAAAACAACAACAATGCTTAAAGAACAAAACCAACAATAACAAAACAAAACAGATTAAAAAAATATTGTCAAAATTTTATTTCTATAGAAAATTTTGTTAAAATTTTATTTCTATAGAAAATATTGTCAAAAATTGTATTTCTATAATTTTTTCAAACTGAATTATATACGTATTTAATCAGCCTTTTTTAGTTTAATATATACCACGAATGGACTAACTTACAGTTTAGAAGGCGGTGTTAGGAGATTTTAAGATACTTTGCCATCGGCCACTGGTACCGCAACCCAAGTAATTCGATTGTGGATGACAGTCTTTAGAAGAAATTTCTATGCAATCTTTGGTGGAGGGTACACCCATAGAAAAATTATTACCATACGGGCTCAAATACGGCTCAAATACAGCCGTATATACTTGTTTTGTTACATAGATGGACTTGGAGAATACAATGCTGCATCCTATGGAGATAATATATCTATACTCTCTTCAATTCAAGCTTTACTCTCATCAGCACAATCTCCTTCTGCTCAGCATAATTTCCAATTCCAAAGAATTAATCAGATGAAGAATGTCTCATACAAGAAACCAACAAAAAAAGGAAGAACAAACCGTAATCCTTCTTCTATACATTCCAGTCCAACCATGTGCTTTCTCCTTCCTATGAAACATGATACAAGCAAAACCGTTGTCATTTGCTAATGCTTTATGGCCACTTAATAAAATGGTCACATTGGATTAACCAGCATTTGTTGGTTATTTCATGCTTCATTCCCCCCCTGACTCGGAATATCAAGAGTATCCTTTAATCGAAAAACCAACAAAGATGTGCTATTACAACGAATATTCGTAAGTATGTCCTTTTGGATATGACCAAATATTCCTTCGTTCCCATTCGCACACACACACTTATGCATAAACATATGATTTATTACTGTATGTGTGAATGAATGCATATCAGAAAAGGGGGTATTCTTATGAATGTGTACGTGTTTGTATTTGAATATTCAGTGGTTAATTAAGTTGAGTTATATGCAAAAGGGCCTCTTAATCTCTCTAGGATAACCACAGAGATTTTAACATGAAACAAGGCAGGAAATCAACCCAGCTAGCATTTGGGTGATTGTTTTAACAAAAATCATGTAAATGAGTCATATTCGAGTACTTTAGGAGATCAAAAACTGATATGTCAGTTATGTGATTATAATACGATACGAAAATGACTCGCGCTAATGGGCGTAAAATGAGTTCGTTATAAAATACAACAAAAAATAACAAAAATCTAACAAAAACCGTCTAGAGGAGTCATCTTCGAGTACTTTTGGTAATCAAAAACTGCTTAAACAGTTACGGGACCACAAATGGCACGAAAATGACTCGCGCTAATGGGCATAAAATGTGTTCGATTTAAAATCGTCTAAAGGAGTCATCTTCGAGTACTTTTGGTGATCAAATAATGATCTTACAGAGTTATTGCAAGTGTTTTTATATTTAAATCACAATTTTAACGGGGCAATCTCTATAATATTGTCAGAAATATTGTCAGAAACTTCCATTTAATAATAAAAACGATTTAAATGAATTTGAGAATTTGCTACAGGAAAATGAAGAAAAGCTGAAACAAATTGTAAGTATGAAAGACGACGAAACAAACTAACAAATAAAATTGATAATTTATAATTTTTCTTAACACTGTTTACATTTTTTAGAAAGAGGTTACAGCAAAAACCGGCGGAGAAGGACACGCACAATTTTTAAGATATTCAGTTCGGAAAGTATATTCCGATGAACTGGCTACATTATATGGCTGGAAGGGGACTAGCACTAAGCCCAGTGCTGAAAAATCTTTCATAATAACTTTAATTAAAAGTAAGTAAATATATATAATACAAATAATAATTAAATTTTATTACAAGAAAATCACTTATATATTTTTAGATATATGTTATCTTAAATACGAAACGACAGACAGGGAAATGAATGTCGTAGTACAAAAACATTTTGTTCATGCTAAGGATCGTTTGACAAAAACGAAAAGAAGTGATTAAGTATATATATTTTTTTATTTAATTTTATTAAAATTAATTGTTTTTTTTTTCATTTAAAGATATATTAACAAATGATTGTTATTTATAATTTTGTTATTAAATACTAAGTATTTTAATTAAAATAATTATAATACAAATATTAATATTAAATATTTATATTAATAAAAAAACACGTATTATTAATTAAAGGGTTCAGAAAACCGACTCAAAAATGCACTTAGGAGAGTCATTTGCGATTAGAAATATGACTATTAAATGACTCATAAGTGACTCATAAATAGAGTAATATGTGATCAATTAAAGGCTCGTAAGGGATTATAATCATAATTGAAAAACGACTCGGAAAAGAATCGCAGATGAGGTATATTAAGACTAAAACTGATCAAAAAACGATTCAAAAAAGACTTTAATGCTACTAAAAAATTAGTCGAAAAAGACTCTAAAATATTATAGAAGAAGACTCATAAATGATTTATAAAGAAGAGTCGCGGGTAGTCACGTTTTTCTCCCGACAAAAGAGTCTTTTATGTTCATAAAATGAGCTCATATTCTGCCTTTTTAATCGCCAAGTAGACTCGAAAAAGACTCGAAAGTGCTTAAAAAACGACAAAAATGCTAGCTGGGAAGAGTAGGATTATATGTGATACCCTACTATAAGGTTATTTTTTGTTTATGAATTTATTTGAATTACGAATAAAATAAAAACAAATATATACGGCCGTAAGTTCGACCAAGCCGAATCTTATGTACCCTTCACCATGGATTGCGTAGAAACTTCTACTAAAGACGGTTATCCATAATTACATTACTTGGGTTGCGGCCGATAGCAAGGAATCTTAAAACTTCTTAACACCGTCTTCTAAATTGTAAGTTAGTCCATGCGGGATATATAGTAGACAAATGAAAGGTCTATTAAATACGTATATATTCAGTTCTTGATCGGTATAAATTTTGTGCGGTAATTATAGAGCCAGAATTGAAATATGGGGGTCGCTTTATATGGGGGCTATATACAATTATGAACACGAATCTACCAAAAATTACAGATTTTTTACTGTTTGTTAGATTGATAGAATTCTTGATGTTTTGGAAGATTTTGCAAAATATTCCTCTCCAACTATGAAATGCTTCGTAAATTTTCTATAGATACACAGAAAAAAATTTCACGAAAAATTTTCCTATTAAAATTTTAATTGAGTTTTAAAAAATATTCAATTAAAAATTTAATTGAATCAACAAATTTATTAATTGAAACAAAAATCAATCACAAAAATTAATAGCATCAATTAATTTTTTAATTGGATCAATTAATTTTTTAATTGATACTATCATTTCTGTGATTGAAAGACATTTCAATTAAAAAATTATTTGGATCAATTAATTTCGTGTGTATAAAACTTTGACAAAAGTTTCTACAGAAATAAAATTCTGACAAACTTTTCTATAGAAATAAAATTTTGAAAAAAATGTTTATAGAATTTATATTTTGACAAAATTTCCTAAAGACATAAAATGTTGACAAAATTTCCTATAGAAATAAAATTTTGACAAAATTTTCTATAGGAATATAAAATTTTGACAAAATTTTCTATGGCAATAAAATTTTGGAAGATTATTTTTGGCTCTTAGAGGCTCCGTACGCCATATCTGGGGATCGGTTTATATGGGGGCTATATATAATTATGAACCGATGTGGACCAATTTTTTCATGGTTCTTGGAGACTATACCAACACCATGTTCCAAATTTCAGCCGGGTCGGACGAAATTTGCTTCTCGTAGTGGCTCCGCAAGTCAAATCTGGGGATCGGATTATATGGGGGATATATATAATTATGAACCGATGTGAACCAATTTGTGCATGGTTGTTAGATACCATATACTATCACCACGTACCAAATTTCAACCGAATCGGATGAAATTTGCTTCTCTTAGAGGCTCCGCAAACCAAATCTGGGGATCGGTTTATATGGGGGCTACATATAATTATGGACCGATGTGGACCAATTTTTGCATGGTAATTAGAGACTATATACCAACACCATGTTCCAAATCTGGGGATCGGTTTATATGGGGGCTATATATAAGTATGAACCGATATGGACCAATTTTTGCATGGTTATTAGAGACTATATACCAACATCATGTACCAAATTTTAGCTGGATCAGATGAAATTTGCTCCTCTTAGAGGCTCCGCAAACCAAATCTGGGGAACGGTTTATATGGGGGCTATATATAATTATGAACCGATGTGGACCAATGTTGGAATGTGGAACGCCGTTCGGACTCGGCTATAAAAAGGAGGTCCCTTGTCATTGAGCTTAACATGGAATCGGGCAGCACTCAGTGATAAGAGAGAAGTTCACCACTGTGGTATCACAATGGACTGAAGAGTCTAAGTGAGCCTAATACATCGGGCTGCCACATTACCGAACCTAACCTAACCATACCCCCAATACCCTATGGTGGAGGGTATTACAATTTCTAGGTGTGATTTTGTCGAGCCCAGATAAATGGTCATGGAAGTTTGGAACTCTAGAACAGATATACTGTCCAGAAAAAAGCGTCGCCAAAAAGGTATTGAAAATGTTCTTTTTGGATCCGGAAGTTGTGCAAAATTGACGCAGAAGCGATGAATTTAACATAGGCTTGTCATAGGACGGAAGTCCTCCTTTTAAACAGAGGTTGAATTGAATTTGCATCACTTCTTTAGGTGTGATCCGAGTTCAATGTTTTCGATGTAGATAAAAAAATTCAGTGATATTTTGTCAAATAAATAATTTTTATAATTTTTCATAATTTTTAATGGATTCTAAAGCTTGTCGGAAACGTTTGACCTCAAATATTTTCAAAAATTCACAATTTTTTCAGATTGGATTTAGTATTTGTTTCGACAAAATTTAAATGATTTTTACCATTTTATGAATTCTTACTCTGTTTTTAACCTATTTGAAACAAAAACAAGTAAGGAAAATCTAAAGTCGGGCGGGGCCGACTATATTATACCCTGCACCACTTTGTAGATCTAAATTTTCGATACCATATCACATCCGTCAAATGTGTTGGGGGCTATATATAAAGGTTTGTCCCAAATACATACATTTAAATATCACTCGATCTGGACAGAATTTGATAGACTTCTACAAATCTATAGACACAAAATTTAAGTCGGCTAATGCACTAGGGTGGAACACAATATTAGTAAAAAAATATGTGAAACATTTAAATCTGAAGCAATTTTAAGGAAACTTCGCAAAAGTTTATTTATGATTTATCGCTCGATATATATGTATTAGAAGTTTAGGAAACTTAGAGTCATTTTTACAACTTTTCGACTAAGTAGTGACGATTTTACAAGGAAAATGTTGGTATTTTGACCATTTTTGTCGAAATCAGAAAAACATATATATGGGAGCTATATCTAAATCTGAGCCGATTTCAACCAAATTAGGCACGCATAGCAACAATGCTAATTCTACTCTCTGTGCAAAATTTCAACTAAATCGGAGTTAAAAATTGTCCTCTGTGGGCAAATGAGTGTAAATCGGGCGAAAGCTATATATGGGAGATATATCTAAATCTGAACCGATTTCAACCAAAATTTGGCACGCATAGTTACAATTCTAATTCTACTCCCTGTGCAAAATTTCAACTAAATCGGAGTTAAAAATTGTCCTCTGTGGGCAAATGAGTGTAAATCGGGCGAAAGCTATATATGGGAGATATATCTAAATCTAAACCGATTTCAACCAAATTTAGCACGCATAGTTACAATGCTAATTTTATTCCCTGTGCAAAATTTCAACTAAATCGGAGTTAAAAATTGGCCTCTGTGGTCATATGAGTGTAAATCGGGCGAAAGCTATATATGGGAGATATATCCAAATCTGAACCGATTTCAACCAAATTTGGCACGCATAGTTACAATGCTAATTCTACTCCCTGTGCAAAATTTCAACTAAATCGGAGTTGAAAATTGTCCTCTGTGGGCAAATGAGTGTAAATCGGGCGAAAGCTATATATGGGAGATATATCTAAATCTGAACCGATTTCAACCAAATTTGGCACGCAAAGTTACAATGCTAATTTTATTCCCTGTGCAAAATTTCAACTAAATCGGAGTTAAAAATTGGCCTCTGTGGTCATATGAGTGTAAATCGGGCGAAAGCTATATATGGGAGATATATCCAAATCTGAACCGATTTCAACCAAATTTGGCACGCATAGTTACAATGCTAATTCTACTCCCTGTGCAAAATCTCAACTAAATCGAAGTTAAAAATTGTCCTCTGTGGGCAAATGAGTGTAAATCGGGCGAAAGCTATATATGGGAGATATATCTAAATCTGACCCGATTTGGCTGATATTTTGCAAGTTTTTCGAGACCCATAAAATATTCGGATGTACGGAATTTAAGGAAGATCGGTTGCTACACACGCCAATTATGACCAGATCGGTGAAAAATATATATGGCAGCTATATCTAAATCGGAACCGATTTTTTCCAAAATCAATAGGGATCGTCTTTGAGCCGAAACAGGACCCTATACCAAATTTTAGGACAATCGGACTAAAACTGCGAGCTGACATCAACATACAATGCACAAACTTATTATACCCTGTACCACAGTAGTGGTGAAGGGTATAAAAAGTTAAAATTACCCATTAAAAGTATGAAAAAACCAAGTTATAAAAAATTGAATTAATAGAACTTCCTGGGTAGTGAAAATAAAGAACATCATTGGGAGTGCATCTTCTGGAAGTGCTTTTAAAGTTGTGCCTTTGGAAGAACTTCCAATTTTTTTTTTGCTGGGTGGTTACACAGGTGATTCAAAGTTGGGTGATAGAAAGTGACTGAATATCCTGAAACATCCTGAAATATCCTGAAATAACTCAGCATAACCTCAGCGAGAGAGATAGAGTGAAAATATCCACAGCTAATCCAACAGGACGAATGCACGGGCCTAAAAAGGCCATTGCAAATGCCCTACCTTCACTTTCTTACCGACAAAAAAAGACGAACATGTACAACATGTTCATACAATATTCACCATTTTTATTGGTATTACAAGATAATTTATATGCTCTTGGACCAGAAGTCCAATGTCCGTCTGCTTACCCCGTTTCGATTTTGCTTTGGTGCACGGCTATGTGCATGTACATACATACGTACGAACACATATATGAGGGATTATGGTTGCTTATATATTCATCGTAAGTGAGAATTATGTGTGCGTATGCTTTTGGAAGTGTGGAAAATTGAGTGTTTATGCAAAATGGGATTTCCCTTTCGTAAAACAGTGTTTTTAACACTTTATGTGTTAATACCATCATGACTTGCATTCTGCAATAGGTTTTTCTTTTTGCTGTGGAAACGAAATGTCGAAACTATATAAACGAGATCTTTTTGACCCACTTAGCAATTTCGTGTTTTTTTCATGTCCATTGTTATGCTTTTATGTAAATTTTCTAATCTTTTTTCTATAATATTCTATTAAATGTTATCTATTGATGTCCTCATTCCAGAATACGATAAGTCGACTTAGCATTTCTTGATGGAGTTCGTTGTCTTTTGTTCGGATTGATGTGAATTTCATCCTGTCAAAATTATTGGTTACTTCTATCAAAAGTTATTGTTAATATTGTACGTAGCCTGTGACTAAAGTTTTAACAATTTCCAATCCAAAATGGGCAAAAAGCTTTGTTCGGTCTAAAGTGGTCTAAGTCGTTTTTAGCCATGTTCTATTATCACTATTTTCATTCGTAGATAATAACAAAAATCTACAATAAACATGATTTTAAGCGAATTTATATCTTATATGGTTTTTGACAATTCCAAAAAAAAAGACTTTGAACTTGTTTCCTGTAAAATTCACTTTTTATAATTAGCGTACTTTGGAACGGAGACATCAATATAATAATGTGTCAAACAAATGCGAAATTTGCAATAACTTTAAATGTAAAATTTATTTTTACACATTGGCGAATAGTTTAAAGTCGGATGGAATGTCTATTTTCTACTCTAAATTATTCTCTTGTATAAGAGGTCTATTTAAGTTCAATTTTTATTATAGAATTTGTATTCTTTAGGTTTCAATAATAGAATCCATTTCAAAAAAGAGAAGAAACACATATATTTATAGAATACAGCTTTATTAGTTTTCAAAATATTTCCCATTAACATCTATACACTTTTGTATGCGTTTGTACCAACTGTTGAACCATTTTTGCCACTCCATCTCCAAAATATGCATTCTGAAAGCATCAACCGATTCTTCAGGTCTCGAAAAACGCTGACCTCTGAATTTATTTTTTACATACGGGATCAAAATAAGTCAGCACTATACGGGAGTTCACGTTGTCCTGGTGAAAAGTGATCAGTTTTTGGCTGTTGATTTTCCTAATTTCTTGCAAGCAAACCGACAAACAAATTGTTGGGTATCACTCCGAATTGTAGTACATTTGCGACTTACGACATGTCCACTTCATAAAAAAAAAACAAGTAAGGAAAGTCTAAAGTCGGGAGGGGCTGACTACATTATGTAGACCAAAATTTGTGTTACCATTTCAACTACTTCAAATTTGCTGGAAGCTATATAAAGGATACAATTTTTTTACTTCTACAAAATCTCTAGAATTAAAATTTAAATCGGCTAACGTTATCCAGTTATATGAGTGCAAATCGGACGGAAGATATATATGGTGCCCATATCTAAATCTGAACCGATTTCAACCAAATTTGGCACAATTACCGATACTACTAAACGTACTCCTTGTGCGAAATTTGAAGCAAATCGCGGCAAAACCCTGGATTTTGAGGCCATATAAGTCCAAATCGGGCGAAAGATATATATGTGAGCTATATCTAAATCTGAACCGAATTTAACAAAATTTGACACACTTAACGATACTATTAAACATACCTCTTGTGAAAAATTTGAAGCAAATCATGGCAAAACTCTGGCTTTTGTGGCCATATAAGTTCAAATCGGACGAAAGATATATATGGGAGCTATATCTAAATCTGAACCGAATTCAATCAAATTTACCAAGCCTTGGTAGAATGTTAATTTTACTCTCTATTCAAAATTTCACAAAAATCGGTAGTAAACTTTGGCCTCTGTAGTCATATGAGTCTAAATCGGACGAAAGATATATATGGGAGCTATATGTAATTCTGAACCGATATGGCTGATATTTTGCAAGATTTTTGAGATTCATAAAATATTTGGATGTACGGTATTTCAAGAAAATCGGTTGATAAACACGCTAACTATGACAAAATCGGGTATAAATATATATGGCAGCTATATCTAAATCTGAACCGATTTTTTCCAAAACCAATACCGATTGCCTCTGTCCCAAGAAACGGCCCTATGCCAAATTTGAGGAAGATCGGACTTAAATTGCGAGCTGTACTTTGTGCACAAAATTACATATACAGACAGATGGACGGAAAGACAGACAGACAGACAGACAGACAGACGGACATCGCTAAATCGACTCAGAATTTAATTCTAAGCAGATCGGTATACTAAAAGATGGGTCTATGACCACTATTTCTTGGCGTTACATACAAATGCACAAACTTATTATACCCTGTACCACAGTAGTGGTGAAGGGTATAAAAAGTAAGGAAAGTCTAAAGTCGCGAGGGGCTGACTATATTATACCCTGCACCAATTTATAGATCCATATTTTCGATACCATATAAAATTTATGAAATGTGTTGGGTACTATATATAAAGGTTTTTGTTCCCATATATTTCGGTATAAAAATTATACCTATAGACTATACCCTGAGGTGGAAATATTTATATCTAAAGCCATTTTTATTAAACTTCGCAAAAGTGCCGATAGATATGTATTAGAAGTATAGAAAAATTTTGGTCATTTGTACAAGTTTTAGTAGTGGTAGAATCACCAGGAAAATCACAAGGAAAATGCGAGTATTTTTGCCATTTTTACCCAAACCGGATAACATATGGGAGCTATATCTTAATATGAACCGATTTCAACCGCATAGTTCTAATGCTAACTCTATTCCGTGTGCAAAATTGCCACTGTGGTCATATGAGTGCATATCAGACGAAAGATATCTATGGAAGTTATACCTAAATCTGAACGGATTTCTTCCAAAATCCATAGGGTGCTATTTTGACCCAAAACACATACCTGTGGCAAATTTGAAGTCAATTGGACTCAAACTGCTTTGATCACAAAAATGTGTTCACAGACAGACGGGCATGGCTATATCGACTCAGGGAAACGGTTGCCACAGTCCGTACAATTCTACCAAAACTGGTAGATTTTGTACTGTTTGGTAGATTGATACATGGCTTGATACATGATACATACATGGTCTGAGGTTTTGGTAGATTTTGCAAAACATTTCTCTCCAACTAATAGTTACGCCACAAATTTTCTACAGAAATAAAATTTTGACAAAATAAAATTTTAAGAAATTTTTCTATAGAAATAAAATTTTTACAAAATTTTCTATAGAAATAAAATTTTGACAAAATTTTCTATAGAAATAAAATTTTGACAAAATTTTCTATAGAAATAAAATTTTGACAAAATTTTCTATAGAAATAAAATTTAACAAAATTTTCTATAGAAATAAAATTTTCACAAAATTTTTTATAGAAATAAAATTTTGCAAATTTACAAAATGTTCTATAGAAATAAAATTTTGACAAAATTTTCTATAGAAATATAAAATTTTGACAAAATTTTCTATAGAAATTTTAAATTTTGTTAGATTAATTTTGGCTCGAGTGGCAATCGGGATTTTTCTGTGATTTTCATGTACCAAATTTCAGCCAGATCGGATGAAATATGCTTCTATTAGAGGCTCCGCAAACCAAATCTGTAGGTCCGTTTATATGGGGACTATACGTAAAAGTGAACCGATATGGCCCATTTGCATTACCATCCGAAATTTGCTATATATAATTATGGATAAATATGGAACAACTTTTGCATGGTTGTTAGAGACCATATACCGATATAGCGTACAAAATTTTAAACGAATCGGACGAAATTTGCTTCTCCAAGGGGCTCCGGAAATCAAATCTGGGGTCGGTTTATATGGGGGCTATATATAATAATGGACCTATATTGACCAATTTTAGCAAGAATGTTAGAGACCATATACTTATATCACGTACCAAATTTCAAACGGATTGGATGAAATTTGCTCCTCCAAAAGGATCCGCAAATAAAATCTGGGGATCGGTTTATATGCTATATAATTAGGGACCGATATGAACCATGTGTGTTAGAGGTCATATACTAACACCACGTACCAAATTTCAACCGGATCGGATGAAATTTGCTCTTCTTAGAGCCTCCTCAAGCCAAATCTGGGGGGTCGGTCTATATGGTGTCTATACGCTGAAAAAAATTGTCGTGAGGTCAAAGATTTAATGTCTGTAAAATACGAAAGCAAATTTTGCTTACCATAGAAGACGTATTTATACCCTTCAACACTACTGTGGTACAGGGTATAATAAGTTTGTGCATTTGTATGTAACGCCAAGAAGGAAAAGTCTGAGACCCATCTTTTAGTATACCGATCGTCTTAGAATTAAATTCTGAGTCGATTTAGCGATGTCCGTCTGTCTGTCTGTCTGTCTGTCTGTCCGTCTGTCTGTCTGTTGATGTATTTTTGTGTGCAAAGTACAGCTCGCAGTTTTAGTCCGATTGTCCTAAAATTTGGTACAGGGTCCTGTTTCGGTACAAAGACGATCCCTATTGCTTTTGGAAAAAATCGGTTCAGATTTAGATATAGCTGCCATATATAGTTTTCACCGATCTGGTCATAATTGGCGTGTATATAAACCGATCTTCCTCATATTCCGTACATCCGAATATTTTATGGGTCTCAAAAAACTTGCAAAATATCAGCCAAATCGGTTCAGATTTAGATATAGCTCCCATATATAGCTTTCGCCCGATTTACACTCATTTGCCTACAGAGGCCAATTTTTTGCTCCGATTTAGTTGAAATTTTGCATAGGGAGTAGAATTAGCATTGTAACTATGCATACCAAATTTGGTTGAAATCGGTTCAGATTTGGATATATCTCCCATATATAGCTTTCGCCCGATTTACACTCATAAGACCACAGAGGCCAATTTTTAACTCCGATTTAGTTGAAATTTTGCACAGGGAGTAGAATTAGCATTGTAACTACGCGTGCCAAATTTGGTTGAAATCGGTTCAGATTTGGATATATCTCCATTATATAGCTTTCGCCCGATTTACACCCATATGACCACAGAGGCCAATTTTTAACTCCTATTTAGTTGAAATTTTGCACAGGGAGTAGAATTAGCATTGTAACTATGCGTGCCAAATTTGGTTGAAATCGGTTCAGATTTAGATATATCTCCCATATATAGCTTTCGCCCGATTTACACTCATATGACCACAGAGGCCAATTTTTAACTCCGATTTAGTTGCAATTTTGCACAGGGGGTAGAATTAGCATTGTTGCTATGCGTGCCAAATTTGGTTGAAATCGGTTCAGATTTAGATATAGCTCCCATATATATGTTTTTCTGACTTCGACAAAAATGGTCAAAATAACAACATTTTCCTTGTAAAATCGCCACTGCTTAGTCGAAAAGTTGTAAAAATTACTCTAATTTTCCTAAACTTCTAATACATATATATCGAGCGATAAATCATAAATAAACTTTTGCGAAGTTTCCTTAAAATTGCTTCAGATTTAAATGTTTCACATAATTTTTTACTAATATTGTGTTCCACCCTAGTGCATTAGCCGACTTAAATTTTGAGTCTATAGATTTGTAGAAGTCTATCAAATTCTGTCCAGATCGAGTGATATTTAAATGTATGTATTTGGGACAAACCTTTATATATAGCCCCCAACACATTTGACGGATGTGATATGGTATCGAAAATTTAGATCTACAAAGTGGTGCAGGGTATAATATAGTCGGCCCCGCCCGACTTTCCTTACTTGTTTTCTAATATAAAGTTTTTTTTCCTAGTCCAAAAATCGATAAACTTTTCAATGAAGTCGTATTATCCTTATAATTAAGTGGTTTCACTTAAAAATGGGTATCATAACATGAAAGAAAAAATGTTTGGGCTAAGGTCAACTTGACTTTAATAATTCAGAAAAATTCTTTAAATTTAATGAAATTGTCTTTAAATTTGTTGTCTTTTTGCATCTTGACTACAAAGCAAAAAATCGTTCAAAAATAGGACATGTTTTTCAAAACTTTAATTTAAAGGCGTTTTTTACTTGAAACATAGCATAATTTCTACTGGAAGCCGAGTCTTAATTTGGAAAGTAAGGTTGTCGTTAACTCGATTCTTAAGGACTTTGATAGCATATGACGAAAAAAAGCTGAAAAAGCAAAAAATTAAAATTTGCAAGTACACAAAACCCAAATTTAAAAGAGAATTGTGTCTTAAAAGTATCCTTACTTGTATTCTCCACATCTTTGGATCGGAATCAATACCAAAATTTTTAAAGTAAAGACACAATCTTTGGAACCGGGCATGCGTTTTTTTGAGTGTATGTAAAAGTGGTCCGATATGGTCCATTTGCAATATCATCCGACCTACATCAATACCAACTACTTGTGCCAAGTTTCAAGTCGACAGCTTGTTTCGTTCGAAAGTTAGCGTGATTTTCACAGTCGGAAGGACAGCCGGACAGATGGACGGACATGGCTAGATCGACACAGAATTTCACCACTACAGAATATACATATATACTTTATGGGGTCTTAGATCAATACGAGATTTCGATGTGTTACAAAGGGAATGAATATGTCAATGATGTATCATCCTGTGGTGGAGGGTATAATTAGCATTTTTAATTTGCCCTCACAATACTATTGAAATTTATGGAAATTGTTGGTGATCGACGAATTAATGTCAAAAATGTTTTCCCGCAATTAAATGCCATCCTTTTTAGACTACTTGCAAATTTTAAATATCTCTTCATTACGCTAAGCTTTGTAATAATAATTTTCTACCAGTTTCACCCTTGGCCATAGAACATGTGAATCAGTTAAAATTTCATACAAATACGCTTTTATGTGAGAGATTTTCTATGGTAAAGTTTTTGGCACCCTTTTCCATACCACTTCCGTTGGATGCATGTACTCTGATGTGAATTTTAAAGTGATTTGAGAGGATTCACATTTCTGGGTTTATGCGTTTACATTCTGAGTCCCGTCGCACCAATACAATCCCGCCACAACCACAATAAAAATGGCCAAAAGCGTTGATACTCCCACAACGTTTTGCATGGACATGGCTTAGATTTGAATACGTGGTTTTATGGCAAATTCACTTGAATGTTTTGCATCCCCCAGCAGTCGGGAACTCTGATGGCCACTATCAAAAAGGGACATTGTGGTCCTTATACTTATGATGAGAGACTCATTCATAATGTATGCGTTAGAGTGTGATTGCTTCATTAATACTCAAGTATTAAACGCCAAAGGTTCATTTCATGTAGCCATATGATGCGCTCACACGCACACACACAAACACATATACATGTGTGTGCACAGAAGCCAACACAAAATGCGCTCTATAGAAACCCAAACATATCCAACAGTGCGTTTATGTTATGTTAAAGCCCTTAAGTTATAAAGTGATATAAATCATTAAAAATTGTTGGTAAAGGTGAGTGCTATAAATTGTATATCATTTAAATTTTTATTATGGAAATTTATGAAACAATTATACAAAATTTAAAGATTTCTATAAAGATTCCTGCATACATTGGTATGAAAGTTTCGTAAAGTTTTGCTTTCGAGTTATTCTAAAAGGATTTATATAATTTTAGTAGCAAATTACATACTGTGGTGATAGAGCTCCACCGAAGAATCGCCTTCAGTATTTGGCCAAAAATCGATTATCGACTAGGTATCGGCCTTCGGCGCCAACAGGCCGATTATCCGAAGCTTTTTGAATAATTTGTTTCATATAGAATTATCACAGTGTTGAATTTTTCTCAGTCAAAGCACCCAGTATAAAGAAAATGTACAAAAAAAATCATAAAAACTCCTTGTTTGCCACTATAATATCAAACTACTCAGATTTGAATCCTAATAAGTATATACGGCCGTAAGTTCGGCCAGGCCGAAGCTTATGTACCCTCCACCATGGATTACGTAGAAACTTCTTCTAAACACTGCCATCCACAATCGAATTACTTAAGTTGCGGTAACGCTTGCCGATGGCAAGGTATCTTAAAACCTCCTAACACCATCTTCTAAATTGTATGTAAGTCCATACGTGGTATATATTAAATCAAAAAAGATCGATCAAATACGTATGTAATTCAGTTTGACAAAATAGACATACAATTTTGACAACATTTTCTACAGAAATAAAACTTTAACAAAATTTTCTATAGAAATACAATTTTAACAAAATTTTCTAGAGAAATAAAAATTTTGACAACATTTTCTATAAAAAGAAAATTTTGACAAAAATTTCTACAGAAATAAAATTTTAACAAAATATTCTATAGAAATAAAATGTTGACAAAATTTTCTATAGAAATAAAATCTTGGTAGATTATTTTTGGCTCGAGTGGCAACCATGATTATGAACCGAATAAAATTTGAACAAAATTTTCTATAGAAATAAAATTTTGACAATGATGAAAATTTGATAATGAACCAAATAAAATTTTCACAAAATTTTCTATAGAAATAAACTTTTGACAACATTTTCTATAGAAATAAAATCTTGGTAGATTATTTTTGGCTCGAGTGATTATGAACCGAATAAAATTTGAATAAAATTTTGACAAAATTTTCTATAGAAATAAAATTTTGACAAAATTTTCTATAGAAATAACATTTTGACGATATTTTCTATAAAAATAAAATTGTGGTAGATTATTTTTGGCTCGAGTGGCAACCATGATTATGAACCGATATGGACCAATTTTTGTGTGATTGGAGATCGGCTATATATAACTATAGACCGATATGGACCAATTTTGGTATGGTTGTTAGCGGCCATATACTAACACCACGTTCCAAATTTGAACCGGATCGGATGAATTTTGCTCCTCCAAGAGGCTCCGGATGTCAAATCTGGAGAACATTTTATATGGGGGCTATATATAATTATGGACCGATATGGACCAATTCTAGCACGGTTGTTAGAGACCATATACCAACATCATGTACCAAATTTCAGCAGGATCGGATGAAAATTGAATTTTTTTGAGGACGGACATGCTTAGATCGACCCAGAATATATATACTTTATGGGGTCTTAGAGCAATATTTCGATGTGTTACAAACGGAATGACAAAGTTAATATACCCCCATCCTGTGGTGGAGGGTATAAAAGTCTGTAAGTTCTCTTTGAGGCTCCGCAAGCCAAATCTGGGGATCCGTGGCTATATATAATTATGAACCGATGTGGACCAATTTTTGCATGGTTGTTAGAGACCATATACCAACGCCATGTACCAAATTTCAACCGTATCGGATGAATTTTGTTCCTCCAAGAGGCTCTGCAAGCCAAATCTGAGTGTCCGTTTATATAGGGGCTATACGTAAAAGTGGACCGATATGGCCCATTTGCAATACCATCCGACCTACATCAATAACAACTTCTTGTGCCAAGTTTCAAGTCGATAGCTTGTTTCGTTGGGAAGTTAGCGTGATTGCAAGAGACGGACGGACGGACATGCTAAGATCGACTCAGAATTTCACCACGACCCAGAATATGTATACTTTATAGGGTCTAAGAGCAATATTTCGATGTGTTACAAACAGAATGACAAAATTAATATACCCCCCATCCTCTGGTGGAGGGTATAAAAATGGTTTCTTTTTTCCATTGTTTTTGAACAATTTTGATTGCAAATTTTGGAGTTCGGTACTTGACTTAAATTCTAGCCCAACCTCTTAGCGAAATAATCGAAACAGATCCATAATCATATTCACCGTGGTGCAATGGTTAGCATGCCCGCCTTGCATACATAAGGTCGTGGGTTCGATTCCTGCTTCGACCGAACACCAAAAGTTTTTCAGCGGTGGATTATCCTACCTCAGTAATGCTGGTAACATTTCGGAGCGTTTCGGAGCGTTTCGGACTTGGCTATAAAAAGGAGGTCCCTTGTCATTGAGCTTAACATAAAATAGGGCAGCACTCAGTGATAAGAGAGAAGTTCACCAATGTGGTATCACAATGGACTGAATAGTCTTTGTGAGCCGGATACATCGGGCTGCCACCTAATCTAACCATATTCACTTCCATCATTTTTCCAATTCTCTATTTTCAAATATGGAGATTTTATTTTCCACATATAGATAAGTCGTTCTTCATTTCATCGCTATCTTTAATCGATTTTGTGACAATGTTTCAATGATTCTACTCTATGTTTACTGTTGCAAAGCTTATTATGAATAGAGGTGTGCACGTGACACGACATGGTCGTGACTCATACGTTAGTCGTGAGTAACGCTGATGGGAACGGCATGTGTGTGCTTGTGATTAACCAACCAAATGTCGTGTGTCACCGTGGGTCATGAAAATAATTTCTTCGTGAGTACGAATTACGGAAAAATACGTTCGCGAAAATAATCCCGCCCACCGACATACGAGTTGAATTCAATTACAATTTTAGTGACACCTGGGATGTAAAGAGTTTAATAAGGCTATTGAATGTAAACATGCTTATGTTTTCAGACACTCATCAAATTATCCGTAAGTATCGACATTGTTCGTGAGTCACGATATTTTTCGGGAGTCACGATATTTTTAGAGAGTCACGGTATTTTAGGTGAGTTACGACATTTTCGTCCGATATTTTTTGTGAGTCACGGTATTATTCGTGAGTCACGACATTTTCGTGCGAGAGTACAAATTTTCTTTTGTGAGTGTGTGTGATTCCTACCAAACAATATAGTGTGTGAGTAAGATTTTTACGTCGTGAGTGTGCGTGAGTAAAATATTACTCACTTGCACACCTCTAATTATGAACTGAAATGTTTGTATTAACCCCCTTTTTTCCAAAGAATTACCATGTCCAACTAACAGCTAATTTTATGAGTGACCACATGTAAAATCATAATCGTTCAATGCTGCGGAATATACTATCATTTAATACTGTACAATCTCATATATAAGTATGGAAAAATAAGCTGCTATTTATGTTGAGATTTTGCATATAAATTGAATTACTTCTGATGGAATAAAGGAAGAAATTTTTCTCATTAGAGGTACAAAAGAAATTCGCAAATTAGAAATCGATTGGACTGTATAACACTATAAAAAATACATGGTAAGTAAAGGTCCCCTCTTTAATTCCATATCAATTAATGAGGCACCGAATATTCCATTTCATGTTAATTTTAATGTAACTATATAAGTTCGGCCGGGCCGAATCATAAATACCCACCACCATGACTCACAAAAATATAATTGTTTCCTTAAAAAAAAAAAAAAAAAACGGAGTTAAACTATCGCTAAATTGAACTTATTTTTATTGGAAAAGAATCATTTGTTTGATATGTTGGTAATACTCAATTATGTATCGAACAAAATATCGGCCAAATGGGCGCCGCGACCTTGGTGGCACACCTTCATCCGATGGACCAAATTTTCGATGACGCTGAGGCATAATGGTGGTTCTACGCCGTTAATGTGCCGAATTACCTCATCCTTTAGCTCTTGAATTGTTGCTGGCTTATCGACGTACACCTTTTCTTTCAAATAACCCCAAAGAAAAAAGTCCAACGGTGTCAAATCACATGATCTTGGCGGCCAATTGACATCGCCATTACGTGAGATAACACGGCCATTGAATTTGTTGCGCAAAAGAGCAATTGTTTCGTTAGCTGTGTGGCAAGTGGCACCGTCCTGCTGAAACCACATATCGGCCACATCCATATCTTCCAATTCGGGCCATAAAAAGTTCGTTATCATCTCACGATAGCGAACACCACTCACAGTAACTGCCTGACCGGCCTCATTTTGAAAAAAATACGGCCCGATGATGCCGCCAGCCCATAAACCGCACCAAACAGTCACTCTTTGTGGGTGCATTGGTTTTTCGACAATCACTCTTGGATTCTCATTCGCCCAAATGCGGCAATTCTGTTTATTGACGAATCCACTGAGGTGAAAATTTGCCTCATCACTGAAGATGATTTTCTTCGAAAATTGATCATCCACTGTTGCCATTTCTTCGAACCATTCTGCCCATTCACGACGTCCATGGTTCAAATTGAGTAAGTCTGGAATAGAGAGATGTCAAATAAAATTCGGAAAAAAACTTGGCGTTTAGGTGTGGTTCACATTTAACATCGGCCCTTACAATTTAACCACCCTTTACAATTTTGTTCATTTTTCGCACGAAGTAGTTCATTCTTTCTATAAAACAGTCAATTTTTTTTTCATTGTAGAAAACTCTTTGTCAGGTTGAAAATAACATACATAAATAAATTCGCAGGTGGTTTTGATGAAGGGTGCTCTGCCAAGCACACATATATACGAACCTAGAAATCGGGAGATTTAACACATGGGAGCTATACCAAAACAAGGACCGATCCACACCATATTCGCTACATCTAGTTACGGACCGAAAATACGTCTACATTTTGAATTTCCGGCACATCGGATAAAAATTGCGGTATCTCGAAGTCAAATCGGGATATCACACTATATGTTAGGTATATCAAAATCTATCGGCTTAATTATGCGTGGACCGAAAATACCACTTGATTTTGAATTTCAGGCAAATCGCATAAAAATTGGGATGTCTACACTAGAGGTGTGCACGTGACACGAAATTGTCGTGATTCACGAAAATTTTCGTGACTCACGCGTGAGTCGTGAGTCACGCTCATGGCAACGGCGTGACTGTGCGTGAGCGTGATTAACAAACCAAAATGTCGTGCGTGAGCGTGAGTCACGAAAATATTATCTTCGTGAGTGTGCGTGAGTAAAGATTTACGCTCACGAAAAAAATTCCTGCTCACCAACATAAAACGCTTAAGAGTTAAATTCATTTACAATTTTAGTGACACCTGGGATGTTAGAGTGTAATACGCTCTCGATTTTAATAATGCTCATGTTTTCAGACGCGTCGCTAAGGTAAATTACTCAAACAATTGTTCGTGAGTCACGACATTTTTCGTTAGTCACGATATTTTTCGTGAGTCACGGTATTTTTCGTGAGTCACGACATTTTCGTGCGTGAGTGTGCGTGAGTACAAATTTTCTTTTCGTGAGTGTGCGTGAGTCCTACCAAACAATATAGTGCGTGATTGTGCGTGAGTAAGATTTTTCCGTCGTGAGTGTGCGTGAGCGTGAGTAAAATATTACTCACGTGCACACCTCTAGTCTATACCCTTAAGAGGTCAAATCTGGATCGGTATATATGAGGTAAATACGAAAACGTGACTTATGCGTAGACCCAAAATATCTCCAGATTTTGAATTGTAAAAGTAAAATCAGGATATCGGTCTATATGTGGGCTATACCAAACCGTCGACCGACACATACACATTCGGCAGACTTATTTGTGAACCCAAGGTACCTCTTGATTTTGAATTGTAGGCAGATCGGATAAAAGTTCGGTTGTCTAGACCCACAATAAGTCAAATCGGTAGAAAGGGCTATATGGAGACTAAACTAAACATTGGACCGATACGCACCATATTCCTCACACCTTTTTATGGACCCAAAATACCTATAGATTTCCAATTTCAGACAAATCGGATAAAAACTACGGTTTATAGAAGCCCAAGAAATAAAATCAGGAGATCAGTCTATAAGGGGCTTATTCCAAAACATGGACCGATTCACACCATTTTCGTCATGGTCCTAAAATACCTCTGTTTATGGTCCTAAAATACCTCTGGATTTCCAATTTCAGACAAATCATAAGAAGTATTATTTTAATAATGGCGCAATCGTCCTGGCACAGATTCGTCTTTTGTTTGTAGGCAGGTCAAGTTCGAAGATGGGCTATATCGGTCCATCTTTTGATATTGTCTCCATATAAACCGACCTCCCGATTTGGGGTCTTGGGCTTATAAAAACTGTAGTTTTTATCCAATTTACTTGAAATGGGAAATTAAAAGGTATTTTAGGACCATTAAAAAGTATACCGAAAATGGTGTTTATCGGTCCATTTTTCGATATAGCCCCCATATGGACCGATTTCCCGATTTTGCTTCTTAGGCGTCTAGAAAGTGTATTTGCTATCCGATTTGCCTGAAATTTGAAATCTGGAGGTATTCTAGGACCATAAAAAAGTGTGCCGAAAATTGTGAGTATCTGTCCATGTTTGGATATAGCCCCATATAGACCGATTTCCCGATTTTATTTCTTGGACTTCTAGAATCCGTAGTTTTCATCCAATTTGCCTGAAATTTGAAATCTAGAGGTATTCTAAGACCATAAATATGTGTGTCAAAAATGGTGAGTACCAGTCAATGTTTAGATATAGCCCCCATATAGACCGATCTCCCGATTTTACTTCTTGGGCTTCTAGAATCAATAGTTTTCATCCAATTTGCCTGAAATTGGAAATCTAAAGGTACTCTAGGACCATAAAGAGGTGTGCCGAAAATCGTGAGTATCGGTACAGTTTTTGATATAGCCGGCCCTCCGATTTGTGGTCTAGATTCTAGAACTACAATTAAATGTGCTGAATACTGTGTATCCTTCCATGTTTTGGTATAGCTCCCATTACACCGAACTCCCGATTTAACTCCTAGGGTTTCTAGAAATTGTAGTTTTTATCCGATTTGCCACAAATTGAAAATATAATGGCATTTTAGACCCATAACAAAGTGTATATGATTTAGTTTTATCGGTCATTATTAAGGGTATAGAAGGCGCACTAATCATGAAAATTGCTTGAAACTTAATGCAAAATTTCCAGATTTTACTTCTCGTAGTCATTTAAATAATTGGGATCAAAATCCACAGATTTTAGATTTCCAATGAAGACGTTATTTCATCATTTTCTTGCACACTTACAAGAGATGTTTATGATTCCTCTAAAACTCAAACAAAACAAGTAAGGAAAATCTAAAGTCGGGCGGGGCCGACTATATTATACCCTGCACCACTTTGTAGATCTAAATTTTCGATACCATATCACATCCGTCAAATGTGTTGGGGGCTATATATAAAGGCTTGTCCCAAATACATACATTTAAATATCACTCGATCTGGACAGAATTTGATAGACTTCTACAAATCTATAGACTCAAAATTTAAGTCGGCTAATGCACTAGGGTGGAACACAATATTAGTAAAAAAATATGTGAAACATTTAAATCTGAAGCAATTTTAAGGAAACTTCGCAAAAGTTTATTTATGATTTATCGCTCGATATATATGTATTAGAAGTTTAGG
Source organism: Haematobia irritans (assembly GCF_050003625.1). Taxonomy (NCBI): domain Eukaryota; kingdom Metazoa; phylum Arthropoda; class Insecta; order Diptera; family Muscidae; genus Haematobia; species Haematobia irritans. The sequence goes on along the minus strand of NC_134398.1, from coordinate 192,859,147 downwards.
AAACTTAGAGTCATTTTTACAACTTTTGGACTAAGCAGTGGCGATTTTACAAGGAAAATGTTGGTATTTTGACAATTTTTGTCGAAATCAGAAAAACATATATATGGGAGCTATATCTAAATCTGAGCCGATTTCAACCAAATTTGGCACGCATAGCAACAATGCTAATTCTACTCTCTGTGCAAAATTTCAACTAAATCGGAGTTAAAAATTGGCCTCTGTGGTCATATGAGTGTAAATCGGGCGAAAGCTATATATGGGAAATATATCCAAATCTGAACCGATTTCAACCAAATTTTGCACGCATAGTTACAATGCTAATTCTACTCCCTGTGCAAAATGTCAACTAAATCGGAGTTAAAAATTGTCCTCTGTGGGCAAATGAGTGTAAATCGGACGAAAGCTATATATGGGAGATATATCTAAATCTGAACCGATTTCAACCAAATTTGGCACGCATAGTTACAATGCTAATTTTATTCCCTGTGCAAAATTTCAACTAAATCGGAGTTAAAAATTGGCCTCTGTGAGTGTAAATCGGGCGAAAGCTATATATGGGAGATATATCCAAATCTGAACCGATTTCAACCAAATTTGGCACGCATAGTTACAACGCTTATTCTACTCCCTATGCAAAATTTCAACTAAATCGGAGTTAAAAATTGTCCTCTGTGGGCAAATGAGTGTAAATCGGGCGAAAGCTATATATGGGAGATATATCCAAATCTGAACCGATTTCAACCAAATTTGGCACGCATAGTTACAACGCTAATTCTACTCCCTGTGCAAAATTTCAACTAAATCGGAGTTAAAAATTGTCCTCTGTGGGCAAATGAGTGTAAATCGGGCGAAAGCTATGGGAGATATATCCAAATCTGAACCGATTTCAACCAAATTTGGCACGCATAGTTACAACGCTAATTCTACTCCCTATGCAAAATTTCAACTAAATCGGAGTTAAAAATTGTCCTCTGTGGGCAAATGAGTGTAAATCGGGCGAAATTAATGCGATTTTCAAGAGGAACTCCTCTAAATACTAATTATTTTTTCGGATCTAATGAACTAGAAGCTGTCGATTCCTATAAGGATCTAGGTTTACTTATGGATCAACGTCTAAACTTTCGTAAGCATATTCTAATGGTAGTTAGTAAAGCTTACACTGCCCTTGGCTTCATGAAACGGTGGAGCAAAGAATTCAACGATCCCTTAGTCACGAAAACTTTATACACTTCATTGGTAAGACCGAACCTGGAATACGGTTCCGTAGTTTGGGACCCCTATTACGCCATTTTTAAGAATATGATTGAATCTGTTCAGAAGCAATTCCTTCTATTTTGTCTTCGTGGACGTGGGTGGAACCACAGCTCACTTCCGTCATACGAATATAGACTAAATATTATAAGATTACCCTCATTATCAAGTAGGAGGACGATGTTAAATGTGACTTTTGTTATGAATATTATTCAGGGAAAAATTGAATCAGAATTTCTTCTTAGTAGAATTCTGATCAACGTTCCGATCAGACCGAGCAGAAATTTTGAACTTTTGCGTATTTCTTACTTTGGAGCCAATTATGCCAATAACGACCCCTTTCGTCGATTATGCGTACAATTTAATCAACTTTACGGTATAATAAACTTGTCTGAGAATAGAGAATCGTTAAAAAGAAATATTATTTTACATCTAAATAGATAAGTAATAATGTACATATTAGTCTGTAAGGATGTATATATCTATAGACTTCAAATAAAGGAAGGAAGAAAGCTATATATGGGAGATATATCTAAATCTGAACCGATTTTGCAAGTTTTTCGAGACCCATAAAATATTCGGATGTACGGAATTTAAGGAAGATCGGTTGATACACACGCCAATTATGACCAGATCGGTGAAAACTATATATGGCAGCTATATCTAAATCTGAACCGATTTTTTCCAAAATCAATAGGGATCGTCTTTGAGCCGAAACAGGACCCTATACCAAATTTTAGGACAATCGGACTAAAACTGCGAGCTGTACTTTGCACACAAAAATACATCAACAGACAGACGGACAGACAGACAGGCAGACAGACAGACAGACAGACAGACAGACATACGGACATCGCTAAATCGACTCAGAATTTAATTCTAAGCCGATCGGTATACTAAAGAATGGGTCTATGACCACTATTTCTTGGCGTTACATACAAATGCACAAACTTATTATACCCTGTACCACAGTAGTTGTGAAGGGTATAAAAATGGTTCTTATAAATTCAGAATCTGATCTAGTCTTCATAGGTAAAATCTTTAAATTTATCTGTGGGAAGCGTACTGGTTGAACGGATCTGCTTGGGAAAATATCTGTCATCAATCCCCCCTGAAATTTTCAAAGGAAACTATTATATTTGTTTCATGGTGGTGGCTATTTAAGATTCGGCCCGGCCGAACTTACTACTGTATATAATTGTTTTTTTTTTTTTTTTTTTTTATTTTGGTTTGAAAGTGCTTCTTTTTCAAGAATTATTTTTATTGACATCAAATTGCCCATTGACATTTGTCATTATGAAAATTTCCGCAATTTGAAGTACTGAATAGAGGTTTCATGTCCTAAAACTACTGGCATTGTCAATTTCACCATTAGAAAACTTTCCCCATTTACAGCATTTTACATAATGAATGCCTTTTGGTACTTCTACTACGGAAGTACTTAGTGTGAAAAAAGTGCTCACTAAGTGGAAATTTCTCACTTATTCTTGATGGAATTGTTGCTAAGGGGGGCTCAGGCTGAAGTTGAAGAAGTTTTCCTTTCAATTGCAAAATAAAAAATTACATGTTCATTAACACTGAGGCAATTTGCAATAGATTTTTTTGTTGCTTCTTTTGCTTTTCCCACTCTTTTTCTGCTCGACTTTTATATGAATTTTATGTAGGAGCGTGTGGATCTTTTGTTGCTGGTTGATGACTGGTGATGTTGTAAGCCATGTTGCCATTTTCCAGTAACATTTTGATGACTACTTAGAGAGCGAATATAGTTTTTCGTTTGCCGATGCCATCATCTACGAGTACATCTACACGCATCAGAGTAAAAACGTCATCAGCACCCACATCAGCAAGAAAGACCTTAATACTTCCGTAGTGCTAGTATTGAAATGAACTTCATCAGTAACTTTTGTTCAGCTTTGTTGGATAGATGCCGGGATCGGGTTGATTGAAGGAAAAATTACATTGTAGCGACAAATTAGTCATTTTGCACTCAGGCCATGTGCATGTGCATGAAGGGGAGATACATTTTTCTTGTGGGCTTTGGGGCTTATTGTATGTCAAAACAGTTTGTAAAACTTAAAGAAATCCGTATGTGTTGTTCAATACAATTTGACTACGACAACTATGATACAAAAACACACACACTCACTCACTCAAAAAATTACATGAAAACTTTGCATTCACAAGATTTGTTACTGCAAGCCATAAGAGTCTTGCACAGTGGCTACTGGGAGGAAGAATTAGATATTATTAAAATTTTTTTCGACAGGAATATGAGGAAAGAATTTTCTATAGAAATAAAATTTTGAAAAACTTTTCTATAGAAATTAAATTGTGACAAATTTTTCTATAGAAATAAAAATTTGAAAAACTTTTCTATAGAAATAAAATTGTGACAAAATTTTCTATAGAAATATGACAACATTTTCTATGGAAATAAATAAAATGTTGACAACATTTTCTATAGAAATAAAATTTTGACAAAATTTTCTATAGAAATAAAATTTTGACAAAATTTTCTATATAAATAAAATTTTGACAACATTTTCTATGGAAAGAAATAAAATGTTGACAACATTTTCTATAGAAATAAAATTTTGATAAAATTTTCTATAGAAATAAAATTTTGACAAAATTTTCTATAAAAATAAAATTTTGACAAAATTTTCTATAGAAATAAAATTTTAACAAAATTTTCTATAGAAATAAAATTTTGACAAAATTTTCTAAAGAAATAAAATTTTGACAAAATTTTCTATAAACATAAAATTTTGACAAAATTTTATTTCAATAAAATTTTGACAACATTTTCTATAGAAATAAAGTTTTGATAAAATTCTAAAGAAATAAAATTTTGACAAATATTCTACAGAAATAAAATTTGGACAAAATTTTCTATAGAAATAAAATTTTGACAAAATTTTCATTTTAAAAACAAAATGTTGACACAATTTTCCATAAAAATTTAATTTTAATAAAAATGTTCTATAGAAATAAAATTATGACATACTTTTCTATGTAAATAAAATTTTGACACAATTTGCTATAGAAATAACATTTTGATAAAATTTTCTATAGAAACAAAATTTTTACAAAATTTTCTATAGAAATAAAATTTTGACAACATTTTCTATAGAAATAAAATTTTGCCAAAATCTGCTATAGAAATAGAATTTTTACAAAATTTTCGATAGAAACAAAGTTTTGACAAAACTATTTACAGAAACTAAGTTTTTACATAATTTTGATAAAATTCTCTATAGAATTAAAATTTTGACAAAAATTACTACAGAAATTGAATTTTGACAATTTTTTTTAGAAATAAAATGTTGACAACATTTTCTATAGAAATAAAATTTAAAAAAAAAAATTCTGTAGAAAAAAAGGTTTGACAAAATTATCTATAGAAACGAAGTTTTTACAAAATTTTCTATAGACAAAATTTTGAAAAAATTCTCTATAGAAATAAAATGTTTACAAAATTTTCTATGTAAATAAAATTTTGACAAAATTTTTTATTGAAATAAAATTTTGATAAAATTTTCCAAAGAAATAAAATTTTGACAACATTTTTTAAAGAAATAAAATTTTTACAACATTTTCTATAGAATAAATAAATATAAAATTTTGACACAATGTACTATAAAAATAACATTTTGATAAAATTTTTTATAGAAATACAATTTTTACAAAATTTTCTATACACAAAATTTTATTAAAATTCTCTATAGAAATAACATTTTTAAAAAATTTTTATATAAATAAAATTTTGACAAAATTTTCTATAGAAACAAACATTTTGACAAAATTTTCTTTACAAATAAAACTTTGACAAGATTTTCTATAGAAATATAGTTTTGACAAAATTATCTATAGAAACAAAGTTTTTACAAAATTTTCTATAGACAAAATCTTATTAAAATTCTCTATAGAAATAACATTTTTACAAAATTTTTATGTAAATAAAATTTTGACAAAATTTTCTATAGAAATAAAATTTTGACAAAATTTTCTAAAGAAATAAAATTTTGACAACATTTTCTATAGAAATAAAGTTTGATTAAATTCTATAGAAATAAAATTTTGACAAAATTTTCTATAGAAATACAATTTTGAAAAAATTTTCTAAAAAAAAAAAATTGTGACAAAATTTTATATAGAAACAAAAATGTTGACAAAATTCTCTAAAAAATAAAATTTTGACAACATTTTCTATAGAAAAAAAGTTTTGATAAAATTATCTATAGAAACGAAGTTTTTACAAAATTTTCTAAAGAAATAAAATTTTGACAAAGTTTTCTATAAACATAAAATGTTGACAAAATTTTATTTCTATTAAATTTTGACAACATTTTTTATAGAAATAAAGTTTTGGTAAAATTCTATAGAAATAAAATTTTGACAAATTTTCTACAGAAATAAAATTTAGACAAAATTTTCTACAGAAATAAAAATTTTGACAAAATTTTCTAGAGAAATAAAATTTTGACAAAATTTTCTACAGAAATAAAATTTTGACAACATTTTCTATAGAAACAAAAGTTTGACAAAATTTTCTATAGAAATAAAATTTTAACAAAACTTTCTATAGAAATAAAATTTTGACAAAATTTTCTATAGAAAAAAAAATGACAAAATTTTCTATAGAAAAACATTTTTGACAAAATTTTCTATAGAAATAAAATTTTGACAAAATTTTCCATATGAACAAAATGTTGACACAATTTTCCATAAAAGTTACATTTTAATAAAAATGTTCTATAGAAATAAAATTATGACAAACTTTTCTATGTAAATAAAATTTTGACACAATTTGCTATAGAAATAACATTTTGTAATATTTTCTATAGAAACAAAATTTTGAATACATTTTCTATAGAAATAAAATTTTGCCAAAATCTTCTATAGAAATAGAACTTTTACAAAATTTTCTATAGAAATAACATTTTGACAAAACTATCTACAGAAACAAAGTTTTTACACAATTTTGATAAAATTCTCTATAGAATTAAATTTTTGACAAAATTTTCTACAGAAATTAAATTGTGACAAATTTTTTTAGAAATAAAATGTTGACAACATTTTCTATAGAAATAAAATTTTAACAAAATTTTCTAAAGAAATAAAGTTTTGACAAATTTTGTACAGAAATAAAATTTTGACAAAATTTTGTACAGAAATAAAATTTTGACAAAATTTTCTACAGAAGTAAAATTTTGACAAAATTTTCTATAGAAACAAAAGTTTGACAAAATATAATATAGAGACAAAAGTTTGACAAAATTTTCTATAGAAATAATATTTTGACAAAATTTTCTAGCTTTTTACCAAAATTTTCTTTAAATTTTGGTAAATTATCTTAGGCACGTGTGCTAACCGTGTTTGAGATTCGGGCGCTATTTGTGCTGATTACACCATGTTAAAAAGATTCACATCGGGCAAAAAATAGGATAGAATTTACAATTTTACACGTGGATTAACTCAACAACAGTCCATCGATCAATATTATTCAATTTTTACAGATTAAGCTCCGTCAAGGACCAGTGTGTATTGATGGTATTTTGCATTACAGAATAGTTTTGATTACCGGCTTTAGCTATGGATATATCAGAAAAGACTTTCTTATGTTTTCTTAGTGACCTGAAAGATTATTGCCCCTCAAAATTTATTCCTATTGTGCCCACTGTACCAAAGAACACACATCGATATCATTCAGTTGTTTTGTTTTCAGTTTTAGGCACGTCTTTCTGTCCTGATGGTTGGTTCTCCTTGTGTTGCTGTTCATGCGACCATGTTGTCATTTTGGTAATGGTAACAATTTTCAACTTATCACTTCCGTTTCCATTCAGAGCGGCCATTGGGACAATGTGCATGTGTTAATCCTCATCCAAATTTACAATTACAAGCAACACTAGGCTTGAATGCCAGGACACGTTGCCCATTGTCATCGTGTTTGTAGTGGCGGGGGGCAGTTTCAGTTCAGTGAGCTATTCAATCTATGGTATTTCGTGTTTGAGAGCAATTTACTGGCCTTCCATTGGCATACAGTTGTGATATTGCATTCTAGAGTGGGGAGGGAAGAAATGTTGAGCCGGGTTTTTTTTTTGGTAATCTTTAATACAAAACATTTTGTAGTGAAGACAATAGTAAGATTATTTTTATCGCAAAATGCGAACGGAGACCAAGACTTTGTCGCTTTTATTGTAGTAGGAACTGAGAATAAATCATTCGTTGGTATGAGGGTAAATTTTATATGAACCTATCTATAAGGATAATTTTTGACAAATAAAACGGATAAATCACAAAATTAGTCCCTGAGAGTTTAACCATGGACTGCGTAGAATCTTTTACTAACGGCTGTAATCGACAATAGAATTACTTGAGTTGTGGTCACACTTGCCGATGGCAAGTTGATGGTACCTTAATTTTCTGAATTTTGTAAATTGGTTCATATGGGGCAAAAAAAAAAAAACACAAATTAAATACTTGTACAACTCAGTTCTTAACAACATTTTCCATAGACATAAAATTTTCACAACATTTTCTATAGAAATAAAATTTTGCCAAAATTTTCTATAGAAATAAAATTTTGGCAAAATATTTGTAGAAATAAAATTTTGAAAAAATTCTCTATAGAAATAAAATTTTGACAAAATTTTATATAGAAATAAAATTTTGACAAAAGCTTCTATAGAAATAAAATTTTGGCAAAATTTTTGTTGAAATAAAATTTTGAAAAATTCTTTATAGAAATAAAATTTTGAAAAAAAAATCTATAGAAATAACATTTTGACGAAATTTTCTATAGAAATAAAATTTTGACAAAATTGTCTATAGAAATAAAATGTTGACACAATTTTCTATAGAAATAAAATTTTGACAAAATTTTCTATAGAAATAAAATTTTGACAAAATTTCCTATAGAAATAAATATATAGGGGAGTCTATAAATACTTATGAACCGATATGAACTAGAGAGCCAGAAGAAATACGGAGGTCGGTTTATCTGGGACTATATAATAAGCCGATATGGACCAACGTACCGAATTTCATCCTGATCGGATGAAGTTTGCTCCTCCGAAAGCCAAATCTGTGGTTGGACCAATTTTTGCATGAGTATTAGGGACCGCATACTAACACCACGTACCAAATTTCAACCGGGTCGGATGAAATTTGCTCCACCAAGAGGCTCCGGAAGTCAAATCAGGGGATCGGTTTATATGGGGGGCTATATATAATTATGGCCCGATATGGACCAATTTTTGCATAAATATTAGAGGCCATATAGTAATACCATGTCCCGAATTTCAACCAGATCGGATGAAATTTGTTTCTCTCAGAGGCTCCTCAAACCAAAAATCTTGCTTCCTAATCAAATTAAAATTTGTCAATTTTAATTCGATTAGGAAATTTATATCGAAATGAAATGCTATTGGTCGAATATAGCTCCTTTTTTGGTTTTACATAGAAAGAGAAACACCCACAATTTCTGAAAAAAAAAAAAAATTTCCACATCAACTCAAGTCAACAATACCCAATTCAATGATGACTTAATAAATTCTGGTATTTTCGGAAAGATATGTCAATCAATATTTTCAAACTAACAGACACTCATCACACATGTGATACGTATGCTCAAAATTTAAGTGCATATGGAAGAGTCTTAAAAAAGTGTATGGTCATTGACACTATTAAGTCATTGGAAGAAGTGTCGTCTCATTATACTCTAGGACTTTCGATATGGCAATGTGGAGAAGATGAGGAAGTTTTCTTGTCCTTTTTTCCAATATGCTGTCCTTAACTACGATCCCATATTTGGAGTGAATAGAGTGTCATGCTTGCTCAATTACAACATGCCATTGTGGTGTTTCCTACATCATCCATTCTAAAGGAGATCAAGACATTTGAAAAGAAGTATGAGAAAAAAAAACACAAGCACACATAGAAAAAAAAATACGAACGCGAATTTTGGTTATAATAGCATTTCTGAATTTCTCTTATATAAACTGTTTTCCTTGTCCAAAGGCCGATAACATCATTTTGTCCCTATAGTTAAGTGATTCAACTTAAAAATGGGTATCTTTTTATGAAAGAAGGCTACACTCAAAAACAAGTATATACGGCCGTAAGTTCGGCCAGGCCGAAGCTTATGTACCCTCCATCATGGATTGCGTAGAAACTTCTTCTAAACACTGCCATCAACAATCGAATTACTTAAGTTGCGGTAACGCTTGCCGATGGCAAGGTATCTTGAAACCTCCTAACACCATCTTCTAAATTGTATGTAAGTCCATACTTGGTATATATTAAATCAAAAAAGATCGATCCAATACGTATATAATTCAGTTTGACAAAGTAGACATAAAATTTTGACAAAATTTTCTACAGAAATAAAATTTTTACAAAATTTTCTATAGAAATAAAAATTTTGACAAAATTTTCTATAGAAATAAAATTTTGACAAAAATTTCTACAGAAATAAAATTTTAACAAAATTTTCTATAGAAATAAAATCTTGGTTTGATTATTTGGTATTGATTATTTTTGGCTCGTTTGGCAACCATGATTATGAACCGAATAAAATTTGAACAAAGTTTTCTATAGAAATAAAATTTTGGCAAAATTTTCTATAGAAATAAAATTTTGACTATGATGAAAATTTTATTATTAACCGAATAAAATTTTAACAAAATTTTCTCTAGACATAAAATTTTGACAAAACTTTCTATAGAAATAAAATTTTGACAAAACTTTCTATAGAAATAAAATGTGGTAGATTATTTTTGGCTCTAGTGGCAACCATGATTATGAACCGATATGGACCAATTTTTATGTGATTGGACCAATTTTGGTATGGTTGTTAGCGACCATATACTAACACCACGTTCCTAATTTGAACCGGATCGGATGAATTTTGCTCCTCCAAGAGGCTGTGGAGGTCAAATCTGGAGAACGTTTTATATGGGGGCTATATATAATTATGGACCGATATGGACCAATTCTGGCACGGTTGTTAAAGATCATATACTAACACCATGTTCCAAATTACAACCGGATTGGATGAAATTTGCTTCTCATGGAGACTTCGCAAGCCAAATCTGGGGATCTGTTTATATGGGGGCTATATATAATTATGAACCGATGTGGACCAATTTTTGTATGGTTGTTAGATACCATATACCAACATCATGTACCAAATTTCAGGCGGATCGGATGAAATTTGTTTCTCTTTGAGGCTCCGCAACCCAAATCTGGGGATCGGTTTATATGGGCGCTATATATAATTATGGACCGATGTGGACAAATTTTTGCACGGTTGTTAGAGACCGTATACCAAAACCATGTACCAAATTTCAGCCGGATCGGAAGCAATTTGCTTCTCTTTGAGGCTTCGCAAACCAAATCTGGAGATCGGTTTATATGGGGTCTATATATAATTATGGACCGATGAGGACCAATTTTTGCATGGTTGTTAGAGACAATATACCAACATCATGTACCAAATTTCAGATGGATCGGATGAAATTTGCTTCTCTTTGAGGCTCCGCAAGCCAAATCTGGGGACCGGTTTATATGGGGGCTATATATAATTATGGACCGATGTGAACCAATTTTTGCATGATTGTTAGAGACCATATACCAACACCATGTACCAAATTTCAGCCGGATCGGATGAAATATGCTTCTCTTAGAGGCTCCACAAGCCAAATCTGGGGATCGGTTTATATGGGGGCTATATATAATTAAGGACCGATATGGACCAATTTTTGCATGGTTGTTAGATACCATATACCAACATCATGTACCAAATTTCAGCCGGATCGGATGAAATGTTCTTCTCTTTGAGGCTCCACAAGGCAAATCTGGGGGTCGGTTTATATGGGGGCTATATATAATTTTGGACCGATGTGGACCAATTTTTGCATGGTTGTTGGAGACCATATACAAACACCATATACCAAATTTCAGCCGGATCGGATGAAATATGCTTCCGTTAGAGGCTCCACAAGCCAAATCTGAGGGTCCCTTTATATGGGGGCTATACGTAAAAGTGGACCGATATGGCCCATTTTCAATACCATCCGACCTACATCGATAACAACTACTTTTGCCAAGTTTCAAGTCGATAGCTTGTTTCGTTCGGAAGTTAGCGTGATTTCAACAGACGGACGGACGGACGGACGGACGGACGGACGGACGGACGGACATGCTTAGATCGACTCAGAATTTCACCACGACCCAGAATATATATACTTTATGGGGTCTTAGAGTAATATTTCGATGTGTTACAAACGGAATGACAAAGTTAATATACCCCCATCCTATGATGGAGGGTATAAAAAAGTGAACTCTAACTTCAGTTTAGTTCATGGAATTATTATGTTTCCAGAAAGTTTCCTTTACTCTGATAATTTTTTGCGTACGTTAGTTAAATGAACTAAAAACAAGTATATACGGCCGTAAGTTCGGCCAGGCCGAATCTTATGTACCCTCCACCATGGATTGTGTAGGAACTTCTACTAAAGGCTGTCATCCACAATCGAATTACTTGGGTTGCGATAACACTTGCCGATGGCAAGGTATCTTAAAGCCTCCTAACACCATCTTCTATATTGTATGTAAGTCCATACGTGGTATATACTAAATCAAAAAAGATCGATCCAATACGTATATAATTCAGTTTGACAAAGTAGACATAAAATTTTGACAAAATTTTCTACAGAAATAAAATTTTAACATAATTTTCTATAGAAATAATATTTTCACAAAATTTTCTATAGAAATAAAAATTTTGACAAAATTTTCAATAGAAATAAAATTTTGACAAAATTTTCTATAGAAATAAAATTTTGACAATGATGAAAATTTTTGTAATGAACCGAATAAAATTTTAACAAAATTTTCTCTAGAAATAAAATTTTGACAAAATTTTGTATAGAAATAAAATGTTGACAAAATTTTCTACAGAAATAAATTTTTTACAAAATTTTCTATAGAAATAAAATTTTGACAAACATTTCTATAGAAATAAACTTTTGACAAAACTTTCTATAGAAATGAAATTTTAACAAAACTTTCTATAGTAATAAAATTTGACAAAATTTTATATGGAAATAAAGTTTTGGTAGATTACAAACTTTTCTATAGAAATAAAATTTTGACAAAATTTTCTATGGAAATAAAATTTTGACAAACATTTGTATAGAAATAAACTTTTGACAAAACGTTCTATAGAAATGAAATTTTGACAAAACTTTCTATAGTAATAAAATTTGACAAAATTTTCTATGGAAATAAAGTTTTGGTAGATTATTTTTGGCGATATGGACCAATTTTTGTGTAATAAGTCATCGGCTATATATAACTAAAGACCGATATGGACCAATTTTTACATGGCTGTTAGAGGCCTTATATTGACAAAATGTACCAAATTTCAACCGTATCAGATGACTTTTGCTCTTCCAAGAGGCTCCGGAGGTCAAATCTGGGGATCGGTTTATATGGGGGCTATATATAATTATGGACCGATATGGACCAATTTTTGCATGGTTATTAGAGGCCGTAAACTAACATCAGGTACCAAATTTCAACCGGATCGGATGAATTTTGCCCCTCCAAGAGGCTCCGGAGGTCAAATCTGGGGATCGGTTTATATGGGGGCTATATATAATTATGGACCGATATGGACCAATTTTTGCATGGTTGTTAAAAACCGTATACTAAGACCACGTACTAAATTTCAACCGCATCGGATGAATTTTGCCCCTCCAAGAGGCTCCGGAGGTCAAATCTGGGGATCGGTTTATATGGGGGCTATATATAATTATGGACCGATATGGACCAATTTTTGCATGGTTGTTAGAGACCGTATACTAAGACCACGTACCAAATTTCAACCGGATCGGATGAATTTTGCTGCTCCGGGAGGCTCCCCAAGCCAAATTTGGGGATCGGTTTATATGGGGGCTATACGTAAACGTGGTCCGATATGGCCCATTTTCAATACCATCCGACCTACATCAATAACAACTACTTGTGCCAAGTTTCAAGTCGATAGCTTTTTTCGTTCGGAAGTTAGCGTGATTTCCACAGACGGACGGACAGCCGGACAGACGGACAGACGGACGGACGGACAGACGGACAGACGGACAGACGGACGGACGGACAGACGGACAGACGGACAGACGGACGGACGGACGGACATGCTTAGATCGGCTCAGAATTTCACCACGACCCAGAATATATATACTTTATGGGGACTTAGAGCAATATTTCGATGTGTTACAAACGGAATGACAAAGTTAATATACCCCCATCCTATGGTGGAGGGTATAAAAATATACACAAATTAAGCAAAAAGATTTACTAAATTCTTACTTCCCACAAAATAGTTCATTATTTCTTTAAATTTGTAAATTTTACCAAAAATGCGTCCATCATGAACTTTGTATGTCACCAAAGAGATTCTTGCATTTTTTCGTTAGCAATTTTTTGCGTACGTTAGTTAAATGAACTAAAAAAAATATACACAAATTAAGCAAAAAGATTTACTAAATTCTTACTTCTCACAAAATAGTTCATTATTTCTTTAAATTTGTAAATTTTACCAAAAATGCGTCCATCATGAACTTTGTATGTCACCAAAGAGATTCTTGCATTTTTTCGTTAGCAAGTGAAAAAAATTAATTATGTCTAATAAATTTTCTTGAATTTGTCGAAAAATATTTACTTATTTTTGTGATATCGGCGTGATGCGATCGATTGTAATACTGTTCAATTAAAATTTTCTAAAAATATTCAAAATTTTATAAAATTAACAAAAAGTTTTCTTCCTGGTGGGTTCACTGTTTTTTCAGTGTAGGGTCAATTATAAAAAATTCTTAAAATTAATTAAATATTCTTTAAATTTGTGGAGTTTTTGTATCTTGACCACAAACCAAAATAGCGTTCAAAAATAGAAGAGATTTTTCAACATTTTATTTTAAAAATGTATACACAGAATAATTTCTACTTAAAGTCGAGTCTGAATTTGGAAATTTAAGTTGTCGTTAGCACGTTTTTAAAGCACTGTGATAGCTCATGAAGAAAAAGCTGAAAAAAGGAATAAATTCAAATTTGACTCGGAATCAATACCAAAAGCATTAGTGTACAAAATCTTTGGAACCGAACATAGAAATAATTAAGGAAATAAAGTTTTGAATGTGGTATTATTTTTTATACCCTGCTCCACACTGTGGAACAGGGTATTATAAGTTAGGGCATATGTTTGCAACACCCAGAAGGAGACGAGATAGACACAGGGTGTCTTTAGAAAAAATGCTCAGGGTGGGTCCCTGAGTCGATATAGCGATGTCCGTCTCTCCGTCTGTCCGTGAACACATTTTTGTAATCAAAGTCTAGGTCGCAGTTTTAGTCCAATCGACTTGAAATTTGGCACAAATATGTGTTTGGCTATTGATTTTGGAAGAAATCGGTTCAGATTTAGATATAGCTACCATATATATATTTCGCCCGATATGGACTAAGAGTTTTACCCTAATTTGCTTAAAATTTTGCACAAGAAGAACAATTGGTACTATAGTCAAGTGTGCCAAATTTTTTTTAAAATCGGTTCAGATTTAGATATAGCTCCCATATATATCTTTCGCCCGATATGGACTAATACGGTCCCAGAAGCCAGAGTTTTAACCCACTTTGGTTGAAATTTTGCACAGGGAGTAGAATTAGCATTGTAGCAATGCGTGCCAAATTTGGTTGAAATCGGTTCAGATTTAGATATAGCTCCAATATATAGCTTTCGGCCGATTTACACCCATATGACCACAGAGGCCAATTTTTTGATCCGATTTAGTTGAAATTTTGCACAAGGAGTAGAATTAGCATTGTAGCTATGAGTGCCAAATTTGGGTGAAATCGGTTCAGATTTATACATATCTCCCATATGTAGCTTTCGCCCGATTTACTCTCATATGACCACAGTGGCCAATTTTTAACTCCGATTTAGTTGAAATTTTGCACTGGGAGTAGAATTAGCATTGTAGCTATGCGTGCTAAATTTGGTTGAAATCGGTTCAGATTTAGATATAGCTCCCATATATAGCTTTCGCCCGATTTACACTCATATGACCACAGAGGCCAATTTTTAACTCCGATTTAGTTGAAATTTTGCACAGGGAGTAAAATTAGCATTGTAGCTATGCGTGCCAAATTTGGTTGAAATCGGTTCAGATTTAGATATAGCTCCCATATATATGTTTTCTGATTTCGCCAAAAATGGTCAAAATATCAACATTTTCTTTGTAAAATCGCCACTGCTTAGTCGAAAAGTTGTAAAAATGACTCTAATTTTCTTAAGCTTCTAATACATATATATCGAGCGATAAATCATAAATAAACTTTTGCGAAAATTCCTTAAAATTGCTTCAGATATAAATGTTTCCCATATTTTTTACTGACATTGTGTTCCACCCTAGTGCATTAGCCGACTTAAATTTTGAGTCTATAGATTTTGTAGAAGTCTATCAAATTCTGTCCAGATCGAGTGATATTTAATTTTTTGTATTTAGGACAAACCTCTATATATAGCCCCCAACACATTTGACGGATGTGATATGGTATCGAAAATTTAGATCTACAAAGTGGTGCAGGGTATAATATAGTCGGCCCCGCCCGACTTTAAACTTTCCTTACTTGTTTTGGCTAGTTTTTTGGACAAATCTAGCGGTTTTTGGTGAAACAATTCTGGCAACGCTGGTAATTAGAGAGCCAGAAGTGAAATTTGTGGAATTTAGGAAATTAGCACCGTACCGAATTTCGACAGAATCGAATGAAATTTTCTCCTCCAAGAGGCTCTGGAGGTCAAATCTGGCGATCGGTTTATATGGGGTCTATATATAATTATGAACCGATATGGACCAATTTTTGGCATTGTTGTTAGAGGCCATATATTAACAAGACGTACAAAATTTCAACAGAATAGGATGGAATTTTTCTTTGTGTCTTCGTAATTTTTAATCAAGTGAATTAAATTTTTCTTTCTGTGCACTATGATTTTTTAATTTTTTAGGATACCTTCTGCAGAACATAAAAATAGCGATGGTGGTGGAATATTCCTTAACTATCTCATCCTTGAAAGCAAAATGAGGAACTTGTCACCATGATTTATTTTTTTTTTTTTTTTTTTTTTTTTTTTTTTTGTGGAACAAAACATGCGGGACCCAATTTCTCATCAAGTTGACACGTGCATTTTTGGTCCATGACTTTGCCTTGTTATTTCACTTTGCAAGTTTGACTCTCCCGGCCATTGTCAATGGTGGTGTAGATGAGAATGACTTCTAAGGGGGCTGATGAGTTTACTGCGTGTCCAGCATTATTGTGGAATTGCTGTCGGATATTAGTTTAAACAATGATGCATTGTTGAAGAGCTATTCAGGAGTTCTCTCCACCAGAACTTGTCGATGGGAATGACAAGGCGAATAAAAACGACCTGACCACCATAACCACCATACCAAAAAGGACCAGTAGCAATGGAAACACCTCCATTCTCTACACAAGGAGCAATGTTAAAACTCTTGTCATTGTGTTGTTGACAACGATGGATGCGGATGTTAGGGTCGTAGATAACACACCTGCAAAAAAAAAGGTACACGTCCCTAAGGTAGTCGTTCGCGTTGATGGGTGGGTCATGGATGTGTGGTACCCACTAATGCTCCCTTTTAGTTGCCATTTAGTATTCATGGAATATGCTTTTTCAGGCAATTTAAATAAATGAATACTTTAATTATTTGAAGTGTATTCACAGTTGAGAATTACTCATGGGCCAAAGACGGAGAGTACAAAACGGGCCTGAATGTGAATTTTAGTGTGATATTCTGACTGACATAAGGATATGCAAACGAAGTTTGACATCGTTTAATTTCTCCTCGGGTAAGGTCATATGTTATTCAAATCTTGTTTACGGAAGTTCGTTGTGCACAGCTATTGGAAATGTTTTACGGGTGGGTGGGAAAAATGGTGATATTTGCGCAGAATTCCTTTTGATTGTAGTACAATCTTATACAAAAGTAGCCGGCCTTAATATTGAGGACCTTAGGTGGCAACCCGATGTATCAGGCTCACTTAGACTACTCAGTCCATTGTGATACCACATTCGTGAACTTCTCTCTTATCACTGAGTGCTGCCCGATTCCATGTTAAGCTCAATGATAAGGGACCTCCTTTTTATAGCCGAGTCCGAACGGCGTTCCACATTGCAGTGAAACCACTTAGGGAAGCTTTGAAACCCTCAGAAATGTCACCAGCATTACTGTGGAGCCAGAGTCGAAGTCTTGGAGTCGGAGTCTGAAGATTTTGCTGGAATCGGAGTCGGAGTCGTAAAAATTTTGCTCGACTCCTACTACGGCTAAACCAAATTTTTCAAAACACTTCACATTTTTGTAACTAAGCAAGTTTTTACGCAAATTAGTTTCCATTGTGTTATTCATTCTAGCAATGTACAGCATGATTGTAAATGAAAATCAACTTCCAATTACGGCTATCTTTTTATGTTTCCTAGAATGTTAGACTAGCAATGGGCTGGATCGATCCATTTTAATGCCCATATCAATTTATTTGAAATATTTCGAAAAATCGAAATTATTTTTTTTTAATTTTATATTAAGGCCATATACATATGTGGAATATTGACAGAAAATGTTGTCAAAATGTTATTTCTATAAAAAGTTTTATAAAAATTGTATTTCTATAAAAATTTATTAAAAATTTTATTTCTATCGAATATTTCTATAGAATATTTTGCAAAATTTTATTTCTATAGAAAATTTTGCAAAATTTTGTTTGTTACACAAAAATTTTTTAAAAATTTTATTTCTATTGACAATTGTATTTCTATAAAAATTTAAGTCAAAATTTTATTTCTATAAAAATTTAAGTCAAAATTTTAGAGCAATTGATTTTTTTATTAGAAAATTTGGTCAAAATTTTATTTTTTTAAAAAATTTTGCCAAAATTTTATAGTAATAGATTTTTTTATTAGAAAATTTGAACAAAATTTTGTATTTTTATTGATAATTTTTTCAACATTTTATTTCTATAAGAAACAATTGTCAAATTTTATTTCTATAGCAAATTTTCTCAAATTTTTTTTTCTTACTGATGCTCACTGATACTCACTGCTATAAAAAATGTATTCAAAATTCTATTACTATAGAAATATTTTTTTCTATATAAAATTTAGTCAAAATTTTATTTCTATAGAAAATTTAGTCAAAATTTTGTTTCTATAGAATATTTTGCAAAATTCTATTTCTATAGAAAATTTAGCAAAATTTTGTTTTGCTACACAATTTTTTTATACCCTCCATCATAGGATGGGGGTATATTAACTTTGTCATTCCGTTTGTAACACATCGAAATATTGCTCTAAGACCCCATAATGTATATATATTCTGGGTCGTGGTGAAATTCTGAGTCGATCTAAGCATGTCCGTCCGTCCGTCTGTTGAAATCACGCTAACTTTCGAACGAAACAAGCTATCGACTTGAAACTTGGCACAAGTAGTTGTTATCGATGTAGGTCGGATGGTATTGAAAATGGGCCATATCGGTCCACTTTTACGTATAGCCCCCATATAAAGGGACCCTCAGATTTGGCTTGTGGAGCCTCTAACAGAAGCATATTTCATCCGATCCGGCTGAAATTTGGTATATGGTGTTGGTATATGGTATCTAACAACCACGCAAAAATTGGTCCACATCGGTCCATAATTATATATAGCCCCCATATAAACCGATCCCCATATTTGGTTTGCGGAGCCTAAAAGAGAAGCAAATTTCATCCGATCCGGCTGAAATTTGGTACATGGTGTTGGTATATGGTCTCTTACAACCATGCAAAAATTGGTTTACATCGGTCCATAATTATATATAGCCCCCATATAAACCGATCCCCAGATTTGGCTTGCGGAGCCTCAAAGAGAAGAAAATTTCATCCGATCCGGCTGAAATTTGGTACATGATGTTGGTATATGGTCTCTAACAACCATGCAAAAATTGGTCCACATCGGTCCATAATTATATATAGACCCCATATAAACCGATCTCCAAATTTGGCTTGCGAAGCCTAGAAGAGGAGCAAATTGCATCCGATCCGGCTAAAATTTGGTACATGGTATTGGTATATGGTCTCTAACAACTGTGCAAAAATTGGTCCACATCGGTCCATAATTATATATGGCGCCCATATAAACCGATCCCCAGATTTGGCTTGCGAAGTCTCCAAGAGAAGCAAATTTCATCCAATCCGGTTGTAATTTGGAACATGGTGTTAGTATATGATCTTTAACAACCGTGCCAGAATTGGTCCATATCGGTCCATAATTATATATAGCCCCCATATAAAACATTCTCCAGATTTGACCTCCGGAGCCTCTTGGAGGAGCAAAATTCATCCGATCCGGTTCAAATTAGGCACGTGGTGTTAGTATATGGTCGCTAACAACAATACCAAAATTGGTCCAATCACACAAAAATTGGTCCATATCGGTTCATAATCATGGTTACCACTAGAGCCAGAAATAATCTACCAAAATTTTATTTCTATAGAAAATTTTGTCAAAATTTTATTTCTATAGAAAATTTTGTCAAAATTTTATTTCTAGAGAAAATTTTGTTAAAATTTTATTCGGTTCATAATAAAATTTTCATCATTGTCAAAATTTTATTTCTATAAACAATTTTGTCAAAATTTTATTTCTATAGAAAATTTTGTTCAAATTTTATTCGGTTCATAATCATGGTTGCCACTCGAGCCAAAAATAGTCTACCAAGATTTTATTTCTATAGAAAATTTTGTCAAAAGTTTATTTCTATAGAAAATTTTGTTAAAATTTTATTTCTGTAGAAATTTTTGTCAAAATTTTTTTTCTATAGAAAATTTTGTCAAAATTTTTATTTCTATAGAAAATTTTGTAAAAATTTTATTTCTATAGAACATTTTGTTAAAATTTTATTTCTGTAGAAAATTTTGTCAAAATTTTATGTCTACTTTGTCAAACTGAATTATATACGTATTGGATCGATCTTTTTTGATTTAATATATACCACGTATGGACTCACATAAAATTTAGAAGATGGTGTTAGGAGGTTTTAAGATACCTTGCCATCGGCAAGCGTTACCGCAACTTAAGTAATTCGATTGTGGATGGCAGTGTTTAGATGAAGTATCTACGCAATCCATGATGGAGGGTACATAAGCTTCGGCCTGGCCGAACTTACGGCCGTATATACTTGTTTTTAATTGTATTTCTATTGATTATTTTTTCAAACTTTTATTTCTATAGTAAACTTAAACTTTCCTTGTATTTTTATTTTTTGTTAAAATTGTGTTACGTCCCATAACGTTAGTTTTAAATTTTAAGTACATAGATTTTGCAGAAGTATGTACAATTTTGCCCAAATCGATTCAGATTCCAACTCTTGCATATGGGAATATAAACCTTTATATAGCTCGCAACAAATTTAAAGGATTTGAGATAGTGTCCATAATTTTGGTTCACAAATACATATACTGTTTGTATCTTCTCATATTATGATGGGTATTTATATCATTATTTTTTTATTAAACATTGCCCTACAGTTGAAATATAGAGTTCAATTGGCATCTAATGTGAAATTAGGACCTTTTTTTGCACACATAAATAAATACGATACTTTATATCGAGCCACTTACGGTACTCCCACAATAGAACTACAAATTAGTGGTATTTGTAAATCTCATCTCTCTCTAATACCACTAATTTGTAGTGGTATTACCACTAATTTGTAGTGGTAATACCACTACAAATTAGTGGTATTAGAGAGAGATGAGATTTAGTTATATTACCCGGAGTCGACTCCGCAGTCGGAGTCGAGCTGATGAAAAATGCTTGGAGTCGGAGTCTGAGTCGAGCAAAATTGGCTCGACTCCACAGCCCTGGTCTAGACACCCCAAGTTTTATCCGCACAGAAAAAAAAAACACGAAAATGTTTCCAATTGAAATTTTATTTGAGTTTTAAGAAATATTCAATTAAAAATTTAATTGATTCAACAAATTTTTTAATTGAAACAAAAATCAATCACAATAATTAATAGTATCAGTTAAATTTTTAATTGGATTAATTAATTATGGTGACGGGGGTATAATAAGTTTGTCATTCCGTTTGTAACACACAGAAATATCGATTTCCGACTATATAAAGTATATATATTCTTGATCAGGGAGAAATTATAAGACGATATAACGATGTCCGTCTGTCCGTCTGTCTGTCTGGCCGTCTGTCTGTCTGTCTGTCTGTTGTAATCACGCTACAGTCTTCAATAATGAAGCAATCGTGCTGAAATTTTGCACAAGCTCGTCTTTTGTCTGCAGGCAGGTCAAGTTCGAAGATGGGCTATATCGGTCCAGATTTTGATATAGTCCCCATATAAACCGACCTCCCGATTTGGGGTCTTGGGCTTATAGAAATTGTAGTTTTTATCCAATTTGCCTGAAATTGGAAATCTAGAGGTATTGTAGGACCACAAATACGTGTGCCAAAAATTGAGAGTATCGATCCATATTTTGGTATAGCCCCCATATAGACCGATCTCCCGATTTTACTTCTTGAGCTTATAGAAACTGCAGTTTTTATCCAATTTGCCTGAAATTTTAAATCTAGAGGTTTTTTATGACCATAAAGTGGTGTGCCAAAAAATGGTGAGTATCGGTCCATGTTTTGGTATAGCCCCCATATAGACCGATCTCCCGATTTTACTTCTTGAGCTTATAGAAACCGCAGTTTTTATCCAATTTGCCTGAAATTTTAAATCTAGAGGTATTTTATGACCATAAAGAGGTGTGCCAAAAATGGTGAGTATCGGCCCATGTTTTGGTATAGCCCCCATATAGACCGATCTCCCGATTTTACTTCTTGGGCTTATAGAAACCGCAGTTTTTATTGAATTTATCTGAAATTGGAAATCTAGAGGTATTGTAGAACCACAAATACCAGTGCCAAAAATTGTTTGTATCGATCCATATTTTGGTATAGCCCTCATATAGACCGATCTCCCGATTTTACTTCTTGAGCTTATAGAAACCGCAGTTTTTATCCAATTTGCCTGAAATTTGAAATCTAGAGGTATTTTATGACCATAAAGAGGTGTGCCAAAAATGGTGAGTATCGGTCCAAATTTTGGTATAGCCCCCATATAGACCGATCTCTCGATTTTACTTCTTGGGCTTATAGAAACCGCAGTTTTTATCCAATTTATCTGAATTTGGAAATCAAAAGGTATTTTTGAACCATAAAGAGGTATGCCAAAAATGGTGAGTATCCGTCCATGTTTTGGTATGGTGCCCATATAAACGGACCTCCCGATTTGGGATATTAGGCTTATAGAAACCGTAGTTTTTATCCAATTTGCCTGAAATTGGAAATCTAGATGTATTTTAGGACCATAAATAGGTGTGCCGAAAATGATGAGTATCGGTCCATACTTTGGTATAACCCCCATATAGACCGATTTCCCGATTTTACTTCTTGGGCTACTAGAATCCAAAGTTTTTATCCAATTCGCCTGAAATTGGAAATCTAGAGGTATTTTCGGGCCATAAAGAGGTGTGCCGAAAACGGTGAGTATCGGTCCATATTTTAGTATAGCCCCCATAAGAACGATTTCCAGATTTAACTCCTTGGGTTTCTAGAAAACGTATTTTTTATCTGATTTGCCTGGAATTCTAAATATTCTGGTATTTGAGGCTCACAAAAACGTGTATCGGATTAAGTTTTTATCGGTCCATTTGGTAATGCCTCCATGTAGACCGACTTCACTTCTTGAGGGTGTAGAAGGCCAACTGATCATGAAAATTGCTTGAAACTTAATGTAAAATTTCCAAATTTTACTGCTCGGGTGAAAATCTACAGATTTAAGATTTCAAATCAAGACGTTATTTTATAATTTTCTTGCACACTTACAAGAGATGTTAATAATTCCTCTAAAACTCAAACAAAAATGGTTCTTATAAATCCAGAATCTGATATAGTCCTCATAGGTGAAATCTTTAAATTTATCTTCCGGAAGTGTCCTCAAGCCCTCCTGAAATTTCAAAGGAAACCCTAATATTTGGTTCATGGTGGTGAGTATTTAAGATTCGGCCCGGCCGAACTTACTGCTGTATATATATACTTGTTTTTTAATTGGCTTTGAATCAAAAGAAAAATTTTTGTGTGTGAATGGTATGAAATTCGAAATCGAAAAATATCGTATTACCCCAAATTAGTGTGACGAATATATTGTGTATTGTTTCATATTTTGGTATAGCCCCATATAGACCGATCTCCAGTTTTGACTTCTTGGTCTTCCACACACCCCAATTTTTATCAGATTTATCTGAAGATGGCAATATGGAAGGACTTTAGGTGCACAAAGACCTGTGTCGAATTTTGTTTACATGGTTCTGTATTTTGGTAAGTCACCTGATCGACTGATTTTGCGTTTTTAAATCTTGTGCAAACAGAGCCGATGTATTTGGGTGAGTACTTGTCGTCAAATCCACCTGGAATTCAATATATTTAGAAGTAACACTGTAATTGGGTATGATATAGGGTAGTTGGTCCCTCTAGACCTTCTACTTTACTCTCTTGTAGTTTGATACACTTACCTTACCTATATTAGCCTACTAGACTTTCTGCATTACTTTCTGGTTTTTTGTTTCACTATCTCTTTCTACAAATAATATCGAAATATTTGCAAAATTAAATATGATAAAAACACAGTATCTCTGGAACGTTGTTGGATTTCCCTTTATAATACGTGCGAAGTAATTTGTTGCACTCCTGACATATATTCAACACTTTAACGTTTAATGGATATTCAAAATAATTTCACAATTTGAAATGTAATCCTCGCAAATCGCACACGGATACCACATCATCGATGCGTTGATAGCAGAGACATGTGAACATAACGACAAGCGGAAATGATTGCCACAACAAATCACTGGCTCAACAGAAAATGTTTGTGATTTTTCGAACAACGAAACAGGCCAAACAATATGAATTACAAATGTAATGCCTCGTCATACTCTTCAACAGGGGGGTTTGGATATTTTTGGGGAGGTGGATTAAACATTAAGCTTTGGCATTAATTTGTTGGGAGCAAATTTCTAAACAAAATAAAAATTATTGAAGATTTAAGGCTATAAAACCACAAAATATTTTACAGTACCTACAATAAAACGCAGCTGGTATTAATGACAGCAATGAATGGAGATGAAAGGCATGATGTGCTGTATGAAACGTAACACAATGAAACGTTTATTGCATACGAATGGAGGACCAGAAAATAATAAAGGATTTAGTATTCATTTAATCGGGCAAGGAGTGGATTGTTAGCTAAGGAGTGTAGTGGAGAAATGAAACAATAAACGATTTATTACAATTGTCGAGTCGAATGAGTCGAGTATGACGCCAAGTTATGACATTCATCTTACGTCATGAATATCATGAATATTTATATTGAGAGTTTCGTAAGAAAATATTTTATTTCTTTGTACACACAGCTAAAGAAGCTTTAATAACAAATACAAGTGAAAGGAGCATGAAGAAACTTAAGCAAATACAAGTATATACGGTCGTAAGTTCGGCCAGGCCGAATCTTATGTACCCTTCACCATGGATTGCCTAGAAACTTCTACTAAAGACTGTCACCCACAATCGAATTACCTGGGTTGCGGTAACACTTGTCGATGGTAAGGTATCATAAAACTCCTTAACATTGTCTTTCCAATTGTAAGTTAGTCCATACGTGGTATATATCAAAGTTATGTATAGGTAAGTTTCCAAATAATTACGAATCGATATGGACTTTTTGCACGATACGTAGAAAGCCAGATTGAAATATGGGGGTCGCTTATATGGGGGCTGTATACAATTATGAACTTGATATGGACCAATTTTTGTGTGATTGGGGATCGATTTATCTGAGGGCTATATGTAATTATAAACCGATATGGACCTAAATAGGTATGGTCGTTAACGGCCATATACTAGCACAATATACCAAATTTCAACTGACTTGGATGAAATTTGCACCTTTAAGAGGCTCCAAAACCAAATTTCGGGATCGGTTTATATGGGTGTGGGTACAGTGTTGCCAGGTGATTTTTGATTCTTCCCCCCCAAATCTTAAGAAAAAAAACCCCTAAATTGGTCTAACGTTTTTTCAAAAACCCCCACAAAATTTCAGAGTATAAAAGTACAAAAAGTGGTCCCAAAATTACGTGAAAAAAATCCTGTAGTGATAGACTTTAAAAATTAAATTTAACACAAATATATATCCTGAAAGGAGAATTCTTTCCTGAGAAACGAAACTTTAGAAAAACTAAGTTTTCTTTTGATGCTAAAATTTGTTTTCGTTTGAAGTAAATAAAAAATAAAATTTGCTGTTTAAGAAAATACTTTAAAACAAAAGAGATTTTCGTTTGTTTAAAATTTCATCCCTGAGGAAATTATTTTTTTTTATGGATGTAATAATACAATAGGTACATCAATTTAAAAAGCGGCTTACTCTTACAAAGCTTTCAGCTGCTAAGTTGAAATACGATTGTTTTTAATCTTGTCAAATATTAAAAATGCCCTTTCAACAGAAGAGTTAAAAAAAGATAACGAAAATAATGCTATTGGATACTTGTTTGTATTTAGGATCTTCTTGTTGACTTTCCGCATCTTTTTTCTCATAACTCATGCTAGAATTGTTCCGAAATTGCTTGAGAATTGCTCCACTTTATAAGGTCTGAAATAATTTTTTACCCCCAAAAATCCCCCCAAATAAATTTTATCCTTAAAAATCCCCCTAAATGTGAAAAAACCCCCTAAATTTGGGGGGGGGGAACCCCTAACCTGGCAACACTGGGGCTATATATGACTATCGACCGATATGGACCACTTTTGGCATGGTTGTTAAATATCATATACTACCCCCACGTACAAAATTTCAACCAGATCGGATGAATTTTGCTTCTCCCAAATGGTTGACGAAGGTCAAATCTGGGGATCGGTTTATATGGTACCTATATATAATTATGGACTGATATGAACCAATTCCTGCATGGTTGTTAGATACCATATACTAACATCACGTACCAAATTTCAACCGAATCGGATGAATTTTGCTCGTCCAAGGGGCTCCGGAGGTCAAATCTGGGGATCGGTTTATATGGGGCCTATATATAATTATGGACCGATTTCGACTAATTTTTGCATGGTTGTTTGAGGCCATGTATAACACCACGTACCAAATTTCAACTGAATCAGATGAATTTTGGTTTTCCAAGAGGCTCCGGAGGTCAAATCTGGTGATCGGTTTATATGGGGGCTATATATAATTATGGACCGATGTGGACCAATTTTTGCATGGTTGTTAGAGACCATATACTAACACCATGTCCCAAATTTCAGCCGGATCGGATAAAATTTGCTTCTCTTAGAGGCTGTGTTACAAACGGAATGACAAAGTTAATATACCCCCCATCCTATGGTGGAGGGTATAAAGCGGCCGATTAAATTCGGGTATAATTCAGTTTGACACAATTTTCTGTAGAAATAAAATTTTGACAAAATTTTCTATAGAAATACAATTTTGACAAAATTTTCTATAGAAAT
The DNA here is from genome assembly GCF_050003625.1 of Haematobia irritans. Lineage (NCBI taxonomy): Eukaryota > Metazoa > Arthropoda > Insecta > Diptera > Muscidae > Haematobia > Haematobia irritans. The sequence goes on along the minus strand of NC_134398.1, from coordinate 192,832,216 downwards.
AAACTTTTGACAACATTTTCAATATAAAAAAAAAAACTTTGACAAAATTTTCTATAAAAATAAAATTTTGACAACATTTTCTATAGAAATAAAATTTTGACAAAATTTTCTATAGAAATAACATTTTAACAAAATTTGCTACAGAAATACAATTTTGACAAAATTTTCAATAGAAATAAACTCTTGACAAAATTTTCTACAGATATAAAATTTTGACAAAATTTTCTATAGAAATAAAATTTTGGCAAAATTTTCTATAGAAATAAAGTTTTGGAACAATTTTCTATAGAAATTAATTTTTGCCAACATTTTCTATAATAAAATTTTGACAAAATTTTCTATAGAAATAACATTTTGACAGAATTTTCTATTCTATGGAAATACAATTTTGGCAAAATTTTCTATAGATATAAAATTTTGACAAAATTTTCTATAGATATAAAATTTTGACAAAATTTTCTATAGAAAGACACTTTTGACAAAATTTTCTATAGAAATAAACTTTTGACAAAATTTTCTATAAAAATTAAATTTTGCCAACATTTTCTATAATAAAATTTTGACAACGTTTTCTATAAAAATTAAGTTTTGACATCATTTTCTATAGATATAAAAATTTGACAAAGTTTTGTATAGAAATAAAATTTTGACCAAATTTTTTTTTTTAATTAAATTTTGACAAAATTTTCTATAGAAATAAAATTGTGACAAAATTGTCTATAGAAATAAAATTTTGGTAGATTATTATTGGGCCGAGTGGCAACCATGATTATGAACCGATATAGTTAAATTTTTGTGTGATTGAGGATCACATATATATATATATACATATATATATATATATATATATATATAATATATATATATATATATATATATATATATATATATATATATATATATATATATATATATATATATATATATATATATATATATATATATATATATATATATATATATATATATATATATATATATATATATATATATATATATATATATATATATATATATATATATATATATAATATATATATATATATATATATATATATATTATATATATATATATATATATATATATATATATATATATATATATATATATATATATATATATATATATATATATATATATATATGGGTTTATATGGGGGCTATATATAATTATGAACCGATTTGGACCAATTTTTGCATGGTTCTTAGAGACATATACTAACACAATGTCAGCCAGATTGGATGAAATATGCTTCCCTTAGAGGTTCCGCAGGGCAAATCTGGGGTTCTTTTATATGAGGGCTATACGTAAAAGTGAACCGATATGGTCCATTTACAATACCATCGGACCTACATCAATAACAACTACTTGTGCCCAGTTTCAAGTCGATATCTTGTTTTGTTCGGAAGTTTGCGTGATTTCAACAGACGGACGGACATCGCTAGATCAACTCAGAATTTCACCACGACTCTTAATATATATGTGACTTAGAGCAATATTTCGATGTGTTACAAACGGAATGACAGAGATAATATACCCCCCATCCTATGGTTCTGGGTATAACATATAAGGGAAGTCTATATTCGGTCGGGGCCGACTATATTATACCCTGCACCACTTTGTATATCCACATTTTCGAAACCATATCAAATCCGTTAAATGTGTTGTGTGCTATATATAAAAGTTGTTCTATAGAATTGAAGTTTAAGTCGGATGATGCCCTGGGGTGGAACAAAATGTTTGTAAAAAATATGGGTAACATTTAAATCTGAAGCAATTTTTAGGCAACTTTGCAAAAATGTATATATGATTTATCGGTCGATAGCTACGTATTACAAGTATAGGAACATTTAAGTCATTCTTACAAGTTTTCGACTTAGCAGTGACTATTTTACAAGGAAAATGGTGGTATATTGACCATTTTTGCCGAAATAAGATTTCAACCAAAGTAGAAATGCATAGTTAAAAAATTATTTCTACTCCCTGTGCAAAATTTCACGTAAATCGGATTATAACATTGACTTCTGTGATCATATGACTGCGTATCGGGCGAATGATATATATGGGAGTTATATCTAAATCTGAACCGATTTCAACCAATTTTGGCATGCATAGCTACAATATTAATTCTAATTCCTGTGCACAATTTAAAGGAAATTAGAGCAAAACTCTGGCTTCTTGGCCATATAAGTGCATATCGGGTGAAGAATATTAATTCTACTCCTTGTGCAAATTTAGGGCAAATTAGGGCAAAGTTCTTATTTCTCGGACACCTTACGACACTATCAATTGGACTACGTGTGCAAAACTTAAAATAAATCAGGCTGAAATTCTGGCTTCTGGGGCCATATTAGTAGATAGCGGGCGAAAGATATATATGGGAGCTATATCTAAAACTGAACCGATTTCTTCCAAAATCAATAGGGTTCTATTCTGACCCAAAATACATACTGGTGCTAGATTTGAAGTCGATTCGACTAAAATTGCGGTTTGGTTAGGTTAGGTTAGGTTAGGTTAGGTTATGTGGCAGCCCGATGTATCAGGCTCACTTAGACTATTCAGTCCATTGTGATACCACAGTGGTGAACTTCTCTCTTACCATTGAGTGCTGCCCGATTCCATGTTAAGCTCAATGACAAGGGAACTCCTTTTTATAGCCGAGTCCGAACGGCGTTCCACATTCCAGTGAAACCACTTAGAGAAGCTTTGAAACCCTCAGAAATATCACCAGCATTACTGAGGTGGGATAATCCACCGCTGAAAAACTTTTTGGTGTTCGGTCGTAGCAGGAATCGAACCCACGACCTTGTGTATGCAAGGCGGGCATGATAACCATTGCACCACGGTGGCTCTCACTGTGGGTTTGGCTCTCACTGTGGGTTTGGATATTGCTCAGTGTAGTTAAAATAAAGAACATCGTTGGGGGGGACATTTTTGGAAGTGCCTTTAGAACAACATCCAAATTTTTTTGCTGGGATGTGCTCTATAGAGAAATTGATCTTAATTCATTTGCACCCAAAAAAAAAAAATCGAAAAATCTAAAATTGTTTGTGGAAGGCGGTAAATTGACCATATTCTAGTTAATGTTGAGTCTTGGAACGAAAACGGCGATAATTCGTTACCTCTCATAGAATATTAACAATTCATAAAAACCCTCGAAAAATCCGCAAACATTCAAAATTCTTTATATTTCTCAAATGAATTGGGAACATTTTTGGTTCTCCTAAAATGAGAGAGAGAGAAGTAATTATTTTTAGCGATAGTTGCAAAAGAATCCTTAATTTCATTAAAATTAGAAAAACAATTAATGAGAAGTAAAATGTCCTTATATTTCGTCAAATATGTGCCCGGTAGCGAAAGGAACTTAATTTAATGTGCACCCCGCAAAAAAAATTAAAAATCCTTGTTAAATAAAAACTTTTTGTTGAAACCCTTAAATTGCTCATATCTTAGGTAACACACGTCTTGGAGCGAAAAGGATCTTCATTCGAGACCTCTCATAAAAAATCAAACATTTCAAGAAAACCCTTGAATTGAATTGTAAATAACTTAAAAATTTCTTTATATTTCTCAAATGAGTTTGAACGTATTTATGATATTTTTCTTTATACAACTTTCTTGTTAACATCTCGAAAAATTAGAATTTTTATATGGAAAACTTATTATGATTATGGTTGCTTAATTCGTGAGCATCAATAATAATTCACTCTGCAATTAACCAAAAAAATCAAGTTGTTTGTGCCATTAAATGCAGTTCCTAAAATTTACTCATATGTGCTAACAGTACCTTAATCATAAATATTTTATTTTTATTTCCATTACACAATAAACTCAATGTATATTTTCCTTTCCTTTCTTTTGTTGTCTTTTTTTTGGAATTTGCAATAAAAAGGAAAACTTCTAATGAAATAACATAGTTTGGTATATTTTTTTCCAACATTCCTTTTTCTTTCTCCAAGCATTCTCATCGGTTTATTCCTATGAAATTTATTACATTGTTCTGCACATTCCTCATTATTATATTTTATGTCTTAATTCACATTTGTGTTATTTCTTTCTCGTTGATGTTGTTAGCAATCCTTTTAATTGCATTTTATAATTAGCAGAGTACAAGATATGAAACCCTTTAACTATTGCAGAATTAACTCTCCCCACTCTGTTTACATGCGAATAAATTTCGTTATCCTTTTGCACAAGAGTTTCCATTATAAGAATGCCATAAATTATGGTTTTTAAACTCGGTATATTTCTGCTGTTTTCAAACCAGAAGGACTTTGTTTTTTTCTTCCACATAGACAAATAGTGTAGCATATAAACAAGAGGAATGGGGGCAAAGAAAGAAAGGATAATTATATATTCGTTAGGTTAAATTATTATAAGCTGACTTCGACATACAAGAAAAGGTTTGGGGGCAAAAAGATATGGGTTATTGCGGAGATTAAATTCTATACGAAACCTTCAAAAATTCTATAGCTAGGTCAGTCATATATGACGATATCGCCCTTTGTAGATGTGTTTTGGAATGATGAGGAGTTTTTGGACACTTTAACAGAAAATCATCCATCAACAATGGCTATGGTAAAGTTTATACGTGGTGAAATCCAACAATGACGAACATGAAAGCGGATATCAACGAATTATAATTAGACAAGTATATACGGCCGTAAGTTCAGCCAGGCCCAGGCTTATGTACCCTCCACCATGGAATGCGTAGAAACTTCTTCTAACCACTGCCATCCACAATCGAATTACTTGGGTTGCGGTAACGCTTGTCGATGACAAGGTATCTTAAAACCTCCTGACAAATTTTTTTATAGAAATAAAATCTTGTTGTTGTTTTTTTGATTTCACCTTAAAACCATGTATTGCCTAAACTACAAGTGTAGCTTAACCAACAGAGGAAAATAATGTTTGTCAAATTTATTTGGGCAAAGCCCTATTGACTGCAAGATGGTTGGATGGACGCACATTTCGGAATTACCACATTCCTCATCAGCATCCTCTACTTGCAGCAAAACTATCAACCAATTATTAGAATAAATTCAGGCAGTTCACTAAACCCAAAAGTAAACCACACTTGAACCTTCCGAAATTCGTACAAAAATATCTCTTTTCGTTTGTCACCGTCAAATCATCGATTTGAGTGAAGTTGGCTGGGTTTATTTAGTTTAGTCAATGCATGGTTTTAAGCTGCAATCAAAAAAACAACAACAATGATTAACCCTTATATTATGTTAGGGTCATTTGATGACCCACATCGTATTTCTCATCAGCGCATTTCTTACTCAGCGCACTCAAATCGATGATTTGACGGTGGCAAAGGAAAAGAGATATGTTTGTACGAATTTATTTCGGCATGAGCCAGCTATGTGGTTTACTTTTGGGTTTAGTGAACTGCCGGAATTTATTCTGATAATTGGTTGATAGTTTTGCTGGAAGTAGAAGATGCTGATGAGGAATGTGGTAATTCCGAAACGTGCGTCCATCCAACAATCTTACAGTCTATAGGGCTTTGCCCAAAAAAATTTGACAAATATTCTTTTCCTCTGTTGGTTAAGCTACACTTGTAGTATAGTCAAAGCATGGTTTTAAGCTGAAATAAAAAAAAAAAAAACAAGTATATACGGCAGTAAGTTCGGCCAGGCCGAAGCTTATGTACCCTCCATCATGGATTGCGTAGAAACTTCTTCTAAACACTGCCATCCACAATCGAATTACTTAAGTTGCGGTAACGCTTGCCGATGGCAAGGTATTTTAAAACCCCCTAACACCATCTTCTAAATTGGATGTAAGTCCATACGTGGTATATATTAAATCAAAAAAGATCGATCCAATACGTATATAATTCAATTTGACAAAGTAGTCATAAAATTTTGAAAAAATTTTCTACAGAAATAAAATTTTCACAAAATTTTCTATAGAAATAAAAATTTTGACAAAATATTCAATAGAAAGAAAATTTTGACAAAAATTTCTATAGAAATAAAATTTTAACAAAATTTTCTATAAACTAAACTTTTGACAAAATTTTCTATAGAAATAAAATCTTGGTAGATTATTTTTGGCTCGAATGGCAACCATGATTATGAACCGAATAAAATTTGAACAAAATTTTCTATAGAAATAAAATTGTGACAAAATTTTCTATAGAAATAAAATTTTGACAAAATTTTCTATAGAAATAAAATTTTGGCAATGATGAAAATTTAATTATGAACGGAATAAAATTTTAACAAAATTTTCTCTTAAAATAAAATTTTGACAAAATTTTCTGTAGAAATAAAATTTTGACAAAATTTTCTATAGAAATAAAATTTTGACAAAATTTTCTATAGAAATAAAATTTTGACAAAATTTTCTATAGAAATAAAATTTTGGTAGATTATTTTTGGCTCTAGTGGCAACCATGATTAGGAACCGATATGGACCAATTTTTGTGTGATTGGACCAATTTTGGTATGGTCCTTAGCGACCATATACTAACACCACGTTCCTAATTTGAATCGGATCGAATGAATTTTGCTCCTCCAAGAGGCTCCGGAGGTCAAATCTGGAGAACGTTTTATATGGGGCCTATATATAATTATGGACCGTTATGGACCAATTCTGGCACGATTGTTAAAGATCATATACTAACTCCATGTACCAAATTACAACCGGATTGGATGAAATTTGCTTCTCTTGGAGACTTCGCAAGCCAAATCAGGGGATCGGTTTATATGGGGGCTATATATAATTATGGACTATATATAATTAAGGACCGATGTGGACCAATTTTTGCATGATTGTTTGTAAGGACCATATACAAACACCATGTACCAAATTTCAGCCGGATCGGAAGAAATATGCTTCTCTTAGAGGGTCCACAAGCCAAATCTGGGGATCGGCTTATATGGGGGCTATATATAATTAAGGACCGCTATGGACCAATTTTTGCATGGTTGTTAGAGACCATATACCAACATCATGTACCAAATTTCAGCCGGATCGAATGAAATTTTCTTCCCTTTGAGGCTCCGCAAGCCAAATCTGGGGATCGGTTTATATGGGGGCTATATATAATTATGAACCGATGTGGACCAATTTTTGCATGGTAGTTAGAGACCATATACCAACACCATGTACCAAATTTCAGCCAGATCGGATGAAATTTGCTTCTTTTTATACCCACCACCATAAAATGGTGACGGGGGTATAATAAGTTTGTCATTCCGTTTGTAACACATCGAAATATCGATTTCCGACTATATAAAGTATATATATTCTTGATCAGGGAGAAATTCTAAGACGATATAAGCATGTCCGTCTGTCCGTCTGTCTGTCTGTCTGTCTGTCTGTCTGTTGTAATCACGCTACAGCCTTCAATAATGGCGCTATCGTCCCGAAATTTGGCACAGATTAGTTTTTTGTTTGCAGGCAGGTCAAGTTCAAAGATGGGATATATCGGTCCAAGTTTTGATATAGTCCCCATATAAACCGACCTCCCGATTTGGGGTCTTGGGTGTCTAAAAACCGTAGTTTTTATCAGATTTGCCTGAAATTGCAAATCTAGAGGTATTTTTTGGACCATAAAGAGTTGTGTCGAAAATGGTCCGTATCGGTCCATGTTTTAGTATAGCCCCCATATAGACCGATCTCCCGATTTTGCTTCTTAGGCGTCTAGAAACAGTATTTTCTATCCTATTTGTCTGAAATTGAAAATCTAGAGATATTTTAGGACCATAAGGAGGTGTTTCGAAAATCGTTCGTATCGGTCCATGTTTTGATATAGCCCCCATATAGACCGATCTCCCGATTTTGCTTCTTGGGCGTCTAGAAACTATATTTACCATCCGATTTGCCTGAAATTGGAAATCTAGAGGTATTGTGGGACCATAAAGAGGTGTGTCAAAAACGGTCCGAATCGGTCCATGTTTTGATATAGCCCCCATATAAACCAACCTCCAGATTTGGAGTCTTGGGCCCATAAAAACCTGTCCTTTTTATCCAATTTGCCTGAAATTGGAAATATAGAGGTATTTGAGGACCATAAAAAGGTGTGCCGAAAATGGTGCTCATCGGTCCATGTTTTGGTATAGCCCCCATATAGACCGATATCCCGATTTTGCTTTTAGGGCTTCTAGAAACTATATTTACCATCCGATTTGCCTGAAATTGGAAATCTAGAGGTATTTGAGGACCATAAAAAGGTGTGCCGAAAATGGTGCTCATCGTTCCATGTTTTGATATAGCCCCCATAGAGACTGATTTCCCGATTTTTGCTTCTAGGGCTTCTAGAAACTATATTTTCTATCCGATTTTCCTGAAATTGAAAATCTAGAGTTCTCTTGGGACCATAAAAAGGTGTGCCGAAAATGGTGCCCATCGGTCCATGTTTTGGTATAGCCCCCATATACACCGAACTCCCGGCTCTATTTCTTGGGCTTCTAGAATCCATAGTTTTTATCCGATTTGCTGGAAATTAGTAATCTATAATAAAATTATATAGTGTTTTCGTTTATTCAACGATTGTCTCTAAAATTTGTGTCAAAATTTGTTCTCAAAAAAGAATACACTTCTTTCAGGGTATAGCAGGCGCACTGATCATGAAAATTGCTTCAAACTGAAAGTAAAAGTTCCAGATTTTACTCATCGTATTTAAATAAATGCGGAAAAATCTACAGATTTAAGATTTCAAATCAAGGCGTAATTTCAATATATACACGACATGTTTATATTTTCTCTAAAACTCTAACAAAATTGGTTCTCATAAATCCAGAATCTTATCTGGTCTTCATAGGTAGAATCTTTAAAGTTTGTCTTCGGGAGCTGGCTCGTTTGGAAGAAGATTTGTCATCAAACCCCCTACAATTCTATATATTATCAAGTAACCCACAACGACCAAGAGTTTTCATAGTAAACTATTATACTTGGTTCATGGTGGTGGGTATTTAAAATTCGGCCCGGCCGAATTTACTGCTTTATATACTTGTTTAGGCTCCGCAAGCCAAATCTGGGGATAGGTTTATATGGGGGCTATATATAATTATGGACCGATGTGGACCAATTCTGGCATGGTTATTAGAGACCATATACCAAAACCATGTACCAAATTTCAGCCGGATCGGATGAAATTTGCTACTCTTTAAGGCTTCGCAAGCCAAATCTGGGGATCGGTTGCACGGTTGTTAGCGACCATATACCAACACCATGTACCAAATTTCAGCAGGATCGGATGAAATATGCTTCTGTTAGAGGCTCCACAAACCAAATCTGAGGGTCCCTTTATATGGGGGCTATACCTAAAAGTGGACCGATATGGCCCATTTTCAATACCATCCGACCTACATCGATAACAACTACTTGTGCCAAGTTTCATGTCGATAGCTTGTTTCGTTCGGAAGTTAGCGCGATTTCAACAGACGGACGGACGGACGGACGGACGGACGGTCGGACATGCTTAGATCGACTCAGAATTTCACCACGACCCAGAATATATATACTTTATGGGGTCTTAGAGCAATATTTCGATTTGTTACAAACGGAATGACAAAGTTAATATACCCCCCTCCTATAATGGAGGGTATAAAAAACAACAACAACTATGATTAAAGAAAAAACCAACAATAACAAAAAAAAAACGAAATAACATGTTTACAAAATTTTCTATAGAAATAAAATTTTATAAACATTTTCCATAGAAATAAAATTGTGGCAAAATTTTGTATAGAAATAAAGTTTTGGCAAAATTTTCTATAGAAATGACATTCTATTAAATGTTCTATAGAAATAAAATTTTGAAAAAAATTTCTATAGAAATAAAATTTTTGGCAAATTATTTTTGTCTCGAATGGCAGTCATGATTATGAACCGATAGGGAACCATTTTTGTGTGATTGGCTATATATAACTATGGACCAATTTTGGTATGGTTGTTATCGGCCATATACTAACACCAAGAGGGTCCGGAGGTCAAATCTGGATAACGGTTTATATGGGGGCTATATATAATTATGGACTGATATGGACCAATTCTAGCGTGATTGTTAGAGACCATATACCAACACCATGTACCAAATTTCAGCCAGATCGGATGAAATTTGCTTCTTTTTTAGGCTCCGCAAGCCAAATCTTGGGATCGGTTTATATGGGGGCTATATATAGTTATGGACCGATGTGGACCTATTTTTGCGTGGTTTTTAGAGACCATATACCAACACCACGTATCAAATTTCAGCCGGATCGCATGAAATATACTTCTCGTAGAGGCTCCGCAAGCCAAATCTGGGGGTCCGTTTATATGGGGGCTATACGAAAAGTGGACCGATATAGCCCAGTTGCAATACTATCCGACCTACATCAAACTACTTGTGCCAAGTTTCAAGTCGATAGCTTGTTTCGTTCGGATGTTAGGGTGATTTCAACAGACCGACGGACGGACGGACATGCTTATGTTAGATCGACTCAGAATTTTACCACGATCCAGAATATATGTAATTTATGGGGTCTTAGAGCAATATTTCGATGGGTTACAAACGGAATGACAAAGTTAATCCTATGGTGGAGGGTATAAAATTTCACAAAATTTATTTTTAATGACCGTATATTGAAATTGAATGAATATCGGAAGAAATATAGGTACCTATTACTTCAATCGGGAAATTCGGATGATATGTGCTCCTTTCATACCCCTCAAGAAGTTAAATCATGATACACAGCATATTCGACATATCTATTTGAATACCTCTAGATTTCCACCTTTAGGCAAATCAGATGAAAATTTCTGTGTCTAAACGCCCATTTAACCCTCAGACGGTTGAATCATCCGTTACCCGTATGGAATTTTATATGTAAATGTATACATTTTTCTATAGGTTCCACCAGAGGATGAGCGTATACTAAATTTGTATTCCGTTTGAAATACATCGAAATAATGGTCTCAGACTCCATTAAAAATGTATATTCTGGGTCGTGGTGAAATCCTGAGAAAATCAATCACACCAACTTCCGAACGAAACATGTTATCTACTTTATACACGAGAGCCACCATGGTGTATGCACAGGGTCGAGGGTTCAAACTCAGTTTCGACCAAACACCAAACAGTTTTTCAGCGTTGGATTATCCCACCTCAGTAATGCTGGTGGCATTTCTGAGGGTTTAAAAATTTCTCTAAGTGGTTTCACTGCAATGTGGAACGCTTTTCGGACTCGGCTATAAAAAAGGAAGTCCCTTGTCATTAAGCTTAACATAGAATCGGGCAGAAGTAAGTGTATGCATTACAACCTATCCTAAGTTCGTGAGTTTAAGCGAAGGGGGAACCTGAACCATATCTAGGCACGATGAACGACTTATCGTAAATCCGTGTAGTAACAGTAGTGCAAAAGCAAGTGTCTTATGACCCAACGTAAGTCCCTGAGTGGGTCAAGGTTAATGCTGGTGAGTCACGACCTAAGGTTAGTCCGTAAACGAAGTGTATTAAATCACATTGAGTTATAAACTAAAACAAGTCCATGAACGAAGCGGAGGATGGGCGCGTATGTCTCACTAACTAACTTAAGTCCATGAGTGTGGTAATGTCAATCACAGCGAGTCACAACCTATCGTAAGTCCGTGAACTAAACTGAAGGAAAATGCGAGTTTTTCTCGACCTAACTGAAGTCCATCAGTAAGACAATGTAAATCGCCGTATGTCACGACCTAACGTAGTCTGTGAACGAAGCAAAGTACGTATGTGGATCAAGGTTAATCGCGGGATTTACGACCTAGGGAATGTTAGGTTAGGTATAGGGGCTGCCTGTTGCTTCAGGTTCACTTAGACTATTCAGTCCATTGTGATACCACAGTGGTAAATTTCTGTCTTATTACTAAGCACTGCCTGATCTATGCTTAGCTTAACAAGGGACCTTCGTTTTATAGCTGAGTCCGAACGGCGTTCCACATTTTCTTTTTAAGTTAAATCTATAAAATCGAATAATTTGCATTAATCTTTAGATCAATCATGGAATATCTCATATATACTATACGAGTATAAGCCAACACAACCATATGCTAAAGTAGAAGCCTAATAACTTTTCATTTATCCACAAAAAAATACCATAATGTTACTGTTCCTTCCATTCATACATTTCTGATGTTTCCTATGAATTTATGAGCATGCAAATGTCATAAAATTAAAACAAAATAAACCAAACTTTGTTGTTTAGCAAATGAGTGAAGAATGCATGTGTCTTATAATGGTCTTCTCTCCGATATTCAAATAAAATGGGTACATATACGAATGTACCCTGAAGTACCTGTTGCGAAATTAATTAAGGTTCCTCATAGATTTCATATGTGCATATATTTTGAAGTTTGCATGTGTCAATTTTTATACCCACCACCATATGTTACAATGGCGATGGGGGTATAATAACTTTGTCATTCCATTTATAACACATCAAAATATCAATTTCCCACTATATAAAGTATATATATTCTTGGTCAGATAGAAATTCTAAGACGATATAACCATATCCGTCTGTCTGTCTGACCGTAATCACGCTACTGCCTTCAACAACGTCCTGATCAGACACAGATACTTGTTTTGTCTGCACGCAGGTCAAGTTCGAAGATGAGCCGTATCGATCTAGTATTTGATATAGACCCGATATAAACCGATCCCACAATTTAGGATCTTAAACATCCAGACATCGCAATTGGGTCCTCAAATAGGTGTACCAAATATGTTTCCATGTTAATGGTTGGGTATTGCCCTCATATGAACCGAAATATCGATTGGACTTCTTGTCAAATTTGGTTTACATTTTAGAATTAATCTGGACATTTAAATTTGCGTAATATCCCAGTAAACATGGTGTTTCGGATACGGAAGTAATGCAAAATTGACGCAGAAGCGATGAATTTAACATGGGCTTGTCGAAGGACAGATGTTCACCATTTCAATAGTCGTTGCACTGAATATGCATCGCTTCTTAAGGTGTGATCTGAATTCAGTGTTTTGGATGTGAATTAAAAAATTGTATAATATTTTGCCAAATAAATAATTTTTATGAGTTTTATTGTATTCTAGTGCTTGTTTGATACGTTGGACTTCAAATATTTTCAAGAATTTAAAATTTTTCTAGATTGGATTTATCTTTTTTTTGACAAGATTTCAATAATTTCTACCATTTTGTTAATTCTTACCAATTCAAAATATGAAAAAACAAGTAAGGAAAGTCTAAAGTCGGGCGGGGCCGACTATATTATACCCTGCACCACTTTGTAAATCCAGATTTTCGATACTATATAAATCCGTCAAATGTGTTGGGTACTATATATAAAACTTTTTGTTCCAAATACATACATTTAAATCTGACTCCATCTGAACAAAATTTACAATCTATAGACTTAAAATTTAAGTCGGCTAATGCCCTGGGATGGTACACTATGTTAGTAAAAAACAAGTAAGGAAAGTCTAAAGTCGGGCGGGGCCGACTATATTATACCCTTCACCATTATGTAGACCAAAATTTGTGTTACCATCTCAACTCTTTCAAATTTGTTGGGAGTTATTATTAAGGTTTATATCCCCATATGTTATACAAATATTTATATCTGAAACGATTTAGAGAAAATTTTTTGTAATTCTACAAAATCGCTAGAATTAAAAACAAGTAAGGAAAGTCTAAAGTCGGGCGGGGCCGACTATATTATACCCTGCACCACTTTGTAGATCTAAATTTTCGATACCATATCACATTACGTCAAATGTGTTGGGTGCTATATATAAAGGTTTGTCCCAAATACATACATTTAACTATCACTCGATCTGGACAGAATTTGATAGACTTCTACAAAATCTATAGACTCAAAATTTAAGTCGGCTAAAGCCCTAACACAATGTTAGTAAAAAAATATGGGATAAATTTAAATCTGAAACAATTTTAAGGAAACTTTGCAAAAATTTATTTATGATTTATCGCTCAATATATATGTAATAGAAGTTTAGGAAAATTAAAGTCATTTTAACAGCTTTTCGACTAAGCAGTGGCGATTTTACAAGGGAAATGTTGGTATTTTGACCATTTTTGTCGAAATCAGAAAAACATATATATGGGAGCTATATCTAAATCTGAACCGATTTCAATCAAATTTGGCGCGCATAGCTACAATGCTAATTCTACTCCCTGTGCAAAATTTAAACTAAATCGGAGCAAAAAATTGACCTCTGTGGTCATATGAGTGTAAATCGGGCGAAAGCTATATATGGGAGATATATCTAAATCTGAACCGATTTCAACCAAATTTGGCACGCATAGCTACAATACTAATTCTACTCCCTGTGCAAAATTTCAACTAAATCGGAGCAAAAAATTGGCCTCTGTGGTCATATGAGTGTAAATCGGGCGAAAGCTATATATGGGAGCTATATCTAAATCTGAACCGATTTCAACCAAATTTGGCATGCATAGCTATGATGCTAATTCTACTCACTGTGCAAAATTTCAACTAAATCGGAGCGAAAAATTGGCCTCTGTGGTCATATGAGTGTAAATCGGGCGAACGATATATATGGGAGCTATATCTAAATCTGAACCGATTTCAATAAAATTTGGCACACTAGACTACACTACTAACTGAGCTCCTAGTGCAAAATTTCACCCAAATTGGGGTAAAACTCTGGCTTCTGGGACCGTATTAGTCCATATCGGGCGAAAGATATATATGGGAGCTATATCTAAATCTGAACCGATTTCTTCCAAAATCAATAGGTATCTATTCTGAGCCAAAACACATACTTGTGCCAAATTTGAAGTCGATTGGACTAAAACTACGACCTAGACTTTGATTACAAAAATGTGTTCACGGACAGACGAACAGACGGATAGACGGACATGGCTACATCGACTCAGGAGTCCACCCTGAGCATTTTTGCCAAAGACACCATGTGTCTCTCTCGTCTCCTTCTGGGTGTTGCAAACATATGCACTAACTTATAATACCCTGTTCCACAGTGTGGAGCAGGGTATAATAAATGGGCTAACACCCTGGGATGAAACACAATGTTAGTAAAAAATATGGGAAATATAAAGCTAGAGCAATTTTGATGTAATTGTACAAAAGAGCATTTATGATTTATCGGGCGATACATATGTATTCGAGATATGGGACAATTTGAGTAATATTTACAATTTTTGCTACTCAGCAGTAGCGATTTTACAAGGATATTAGTTAAATCTCGCCAAGATATGTGGTCAATTGTGGGTTGTAATATATTATTTGGCCAATTCGGGCGATATTTCCACAAGTCGGAGCTATATTTAAAATTCTACCATTCTGTGGAAAATTTGGCATTACAGTGTGTAGAATATGCCTACGATATGGGGAAATCATCACAGAATTTTGTGTAAAATGTGGGTATTTTGGCCATATTAGATCAAGATGACACACTTAAATAGCATATTAAATGTATTCTCTGTGGAAACTATAGAGTCAATTGGATTAAACTCCCATTGAAAATGGGTCTAAAATATGAAATATACCATATTTCCCTACTCTGACGTACATATATATGAGAGCTATATCTAAATATGAACCGATTTTGACCAAATTTGACATGCATAGTTAGAATAATAATTCTGCTGTCTCAGCAAAAAACGTAAATGGGAGAATAATTTTGGCCTCCGCGGTCATATGGGTGTAAATCGGGCGAAAGATATATATGGGAGCTATATCTAAACCTGAACCGATTTCAACCAAATTTGGCACACTTAACGAAACTATTAAACGTACTCCTTATGCAAAATTTAAAGTACTCACGGCAAAACTCTGGCTTTTGAAGCCATATAAGTGTAAATCGGACGAAAGATATATATGGGAGCTATATCAAAATCTGAACCGATTTGAACCAAATTTGGCACGCTTAACGATACTATTAAACGTACTCGTGTTGCAAAATTTGATGCAAATCAGGGCAAACCCCTGGCTTTTGAGGCCATATGAGTCTAAATCGGGCGAAAGATATATATGGGAGCTACATCTAAATCTGAACTGATTTTAACCAAATTTAGCACACTGAATCATACTCTTAAACGTACTCCTTGTGCAAAATTTGAAGCAAATCAGGACAAAACTCTGGCTTTTTTGGCCATATAAGTTCAAATCCGACGAAAGATATATATGGGAGCTATATCTAAATCTGAATTGGCTGGTATTTTGCATATCTTATGAAAGCCCCAAAATATTTGGCTGTCCGAAATTTTAAGAAAATACGTTAATAAATACGTCAATTATGACCAGGTCGGTGATAACTATATATGGCAGCAAAATTTCAACCAAATTGGGCTAAAACTCTGGCTTCTGGTGCCATGGGAGCCACCGTGGTGCAATGGTTAGCATGCCCGCCTTGCATACACTAGGTCGTGGGTTCGATTCCTGCTACGACCGAACACCAAAAAGTTTTTCAGCGGTGGATTATCCCACCTCAGTAATACTGGTGACATTTCTGAAGGTTTCAAAGCTTCTCTAAGTGGTTTCACTGGAATGTGGAACGCCGTTCGGACTCGGCTATAAAAAGGAGGTCCCTTGTCATTGAGCTTAACATGGAATCGGGCAGCACTCAGTGATAAGAGAGAAGTTCACCACTGTGGTATCACAATGGACTGAATAGTCTAAGTGAGCCTGATACATCGGGCTGCCACTTAACCTAACCTAACCTAACCTAACCTAACCTAACCTAACCTAACCTAACCTTCTGGTGCCATATAAGTCTTCATCGGGCGAAAGATGTATATGAGAGCTATATCCCAATCTGAACCGATTTCAATCAAATTTGGCACACCTGACTATAGACTTATTGTTCTCCTAGTGCAAAATTTCAAGCAAATTAGAGTGAAACTCTGTCTTCTAGGGCCATATAAGTCCATATCGGGCGAAAGATATATATGGGAGCTATATCTAAATCTGAACCGATTTCAATCAAATTTTGCAAACTTGACTATGCGAGCAAGTGTTATGTTTGTGCAAAATTTCAAACAAATCAGGGTTAAACTCTGGCTGGACCCAGACCATATAAGTTCATATCGGGCGAAAGATGTATATGGGAGCTATATCTAAAAAAAAATAAGTAGGGTTCTATTCTGACCCAAAACAGGAACTTGTGCTAAAATTGAAGGCGATTGGACTTAAACTGCGACCTAGACTTTGATTACAAAAATGTGTTCACAGACGGACGGACATGGCTAGATCGACCCTGAGCATTATTGCCAAAGACACCATGTGTCTATCTCGTCTCCTTCTGGGTGTTGGAAACATATGCACTAGCTTATAATACCCTGTTCCACAGTGTGGCGCAAGGTGTAAAAAAGAGTTATAAAAATTGAATTAAGAGAACTTTTTGTGTGTAGTTGAACTAAACAACATCGTTTGTGAGGACATTTTTGGAAGTGCTTTTAAAGTTGTGCCTTTGGAACAACTTCCAAATTTTTTTTTTTTGCTGGGATGGTAAGCAATCAATCATTGATCACAATCAAAATATCCAACCCAAATTAATTTCTATTTTTTTGTGCATTTGCTAATTTCCATTTTAAATTTCCGGCAAATGTAATTCAAAAAGTAATTGGATTTATTATAAAATAGATTAAAATGAAAAATAGATGCTCTTGACCAGAATAAAGGGAAAAAAACGAATGAGAAAATTGTATTTTATTAACCACTGAAATACATTTGAACACTTCCGCTTGATGTACCAATAAATACGCCTAGAGGATATGCACACTATTTGAGAGTGGATATAAAAAACACACATACACACACACTACAGCCACAAATCTTACTATGTGTAACAAAATTAGTACCCATGCCATCTATAGTTGTATGGGTACATGTTCATATTTTGTACACAATTAAAACATAATTAAACTTTGGAAAAAAATAAAATTTCATATTAAAACCACAATTAAAATACATGAAGCGAAAGAGTTGGTGAAATTTTTTTTATATTTTTTTGTTTCATGACATGGCTTAGTGGATTGGCATGTATGCCTTGGTGGGCAATATGAGGTTCAGTAAGGTCGTCAACCATCAACCACCAAATAAACAACCACTGGCAAAGAGACACATACATAAACACAAAAACATATGCAATTGTGGTTGTTGCATAAAAACAACAAATATACACATGGACATTTGTGTACTCTCAGACATGGAAATTTAATGTAAACGAATAAATGCAAAATAATTTTATTATGCCACATATTCGGATATAAATAGTAGTTAAATATAAAGAGCTATATGATTTTATGGGGTCTGGTTTGATAAAATTGGGAAATATATACGATTGGTATTTTTAATAAACTAGGATTGATATAAAAAGAGGGTTTTAAATGCAATGGTTCCAAATATTGAACCGATTTCAATCAAACTTCGCACGCTTTAGGACACAACAAAGTGTACACCTTGTGGAAGAATTTGATGCGAATCATTGTACGACTATACCACTAACCAGATTTTTTCTGAGAGCATATACGTGCATATGTGGCGAAATATATATATATATATATATATATATATATATATATATATATATATATATATATATATATATATATATATATATATATATATATATATATATATATATATATATATATATATATATATATATATATATATATATATATATATATATATATATATATATATATATATATATATATATATATATATATATATATATATATATATATATATATATATATATATATATATATATATATATATATATATATATATATATATATATATATATACATATATATATGAAGCTATATCAAAATCTGAACCGATTCCAACCAAATTTGTCATGTATAGTAAAAATTAACTCCTGTGGAAATTTTACTAAAATCAAAATTAACTCCTGTGGAAATTGTACTAAAATCAGAGAAAAACTCTGGCTTACGACGGCATATAAGTGTATCTCAGATGAAAGATATATAAGGGAGCTATATCTAAATCTGAACCGATTTCTTCCAAAAATAGGTTTCTATTCTGACCCAAAAATCATACTTGTGCCAAATTTGACGTCGATAGGACTAAAACTGCGATCTAGACTTTTATCACAAAAATGTTTTCACAAACAGACGGACGGAGATGGCTAGATAGAAGGCAGGCCATGATTAATATCGCCGAAGACTCTATGTATTTATTGTGTTTCCTTCTTGGTGTATGCACTAACTTATAATACCCTGTTCCACAATGTGGCGCAGGGTATAATGAAGCCCTATATGGGGGCTTTATATATAAAGGGTGATACGGTCAAAATTTGGTCAAGGGAAAACGCGTGTAAATCGATGAAATCGTTTATTTAAAAAATCAAATTAAATTTCTTTTTCAAGTTCAATTAGTATAAAATTCAGGAAAAATATTCAGTTAGGCTTTCGCTTTTTCAAATACGAATTGCCGGGCCTCACGCTTGACACCTGCCATCAGATTTTGTACAGCCACCTTGTCCACCTTCTTCGCCGCAGAAAGCCAGTTTGCCTTGAACTGCTGCTCCCCCTTAGCAGTTTTTTTTTTGGCCTTCTTTAGGTTCCGCTTGACAATAGCCCAGTATTTCTCAATTGGGCGGGCTCTGGCGTGTTGGGAGGGTTCTTGTCCTTGGGAACCACCTGCACGTTGTTGGCGGCGTACCACTCCATGGCCTTTTTAGCGTAATGGCAAGATGCCCAATCCGGCCAAAACAGTACGGAACAACCGTGTTTCTTCAGGAAAGGCAGCAGACGTTTATTCAAACACTCTTTCACGTAAATTTCTTGGTTGACAGTCCCGGAAGCTATGAAAATGCTGCTTTTCAAGCCACAGGTACAGATGGCTTGCCAAACCAGATATTTCTTTGCGAACTTTGACAGTTTTATGTGCTTGAAAATATCTGCTACCTTTCCCCTTCCTTTTGCCTTTTAAAACTCCTGTCCCGGAAGCTGCTTGTAGTCGGCTTTGACGTAGGTTTCGTCGTACATTACCACGTAGTCAAACTTCGTCAGCATCGTCGTGTACAGCCTCCGGGATCGCGCTTTGGCCGTCGTATTTTGTTTATCATCGCGATTTGGAGTCACTACCTTCTTGTAAGTCGATAGTCCGGCTCGTTTTTTGGCTCGATGGACGGTTGAAGACGATACACCCAGCTTATTTGCGGCATCTCGGAGAGAGAGGTTAGGGTTTCGCTTGAAACTACCGCAACTCTCTTTGTCGTCTCAGCGGCTTCCGGTTTTCAATTTCCCTCCGATCAAGACTTCCTGGCTATCGACAAACGTTCCCCAAACACTTTAATTACATTTGTAACGGTTGATTTGACAACTTTTAGCGATTTTGCCAGCTTTGCGTGCGAGTAGCTCGGATTTTCGCGATGCGCGGACAAAATTTTGATACGCTGCTCTTCTTGCTTGGACGGCATTTTGACAACTGAAGAGTGAATTCCAAAATCAAAATAGGAGCAACATTCTACACACACACCTTCAAAATGTGGGGTGTTCAGGTTTTTTAAATGCAAAATTGAAAGAAATACGTCAAGTTTATATTGACCAAATTTTGACCGTATCACCCTTTATTTGGGCTTCCTCTTCAAGTAGGGTCAATCTTCGTTTTATGAAATGTGATAATGGTGACCTTTTGTTGTTCCAAATAGCATCCCAGCAAAAAAATTTGGAAGTTCTTCTAAAGGGACAAATTTAAAAGCACTTTCAAAATGTCCTCCCAAAGATGTTCTTTATTTTAATTACAGAGGAAGTTTTTTAATTCGAATTTTATACCCTCCACCATAGGGTGGGGGTATATTAACTTTGTCATTCTGTTAGTAACACATCGAAATATTGCTCTAAGACCCCATAAAGTATATATATTCTGGGCCGTGGTGAAATTCTGAGTAGATCTAAGCTTGTCCGTCCGTCCGTCCGTCTGTTGAAATCACGCTAACTTCCGAACGAAACAAGCTATCGAATTGAAACTTGGAACAAATAGTTGTTATTGATGTAGGTCAGATGATATTGCAAATGGGCCATATCGGTCCACTTTTACGTATAGCCCCCTTATAAACGGACCCCTAAATTTGTCTTGCGGAGCCTCCAAGAGCAGCAAATTTCATTCGATTCGGTTGAAATTTGGTACATGGTGTAAGTATATGGTCTTTAACAACCATGCAAAAATTAGTCCACATCGGTACATAATTATATATAGCCCCCATATAAACCGATCCCCAGATTTGGTTTGCGGAGCCTCAAAGAGAAGCAAATTTCATCCGATCTGGCTGAAATTTGGTACGTGGTGTTGGTATATGGTATCTAACAACCATGCAAAAATTGGTCCACATCGGTTCATAATTATATATAGCCCCCATATAAACCGATCCCCAGATTTGGCTTGCGGAGCCTCAAAGAGAAGCAAATTTCATCCGATCCGGCTGAAATTTGGTACATGGTGTTGGTATATGGTCTCTAAAAACCATGCTAAAATTGGTCCACATCGGTTCATAAATATATATAGCCCCCATATAAACCGATCCCCAGATTTGGCTTGCGGAGCCTCAAAGAGAAGCAAATTTCATCCGATCCGGTTGAAATTTGGAACATGGTGTTAGTATAACATATGATCTCTATAATTATATACCTCCGGAGCCTCTTGGAGGAGCAAAATTCATCCGATCCGTTTCACATGTGGAACGTAGTGTTAGTATGTGGTCTCTAACATCCATGCAAAAATTGGTCCATATCGGTTCATAATTATATATACCCCCATATAAACCGATCTCCAGATTTGACCTCCGGAGTCTCTTGGAAGACCATAATTCATCTGATTCAGTTGAAATTTGGTACGTGGTGTTAATGTATGGCCTCAAACACCCATGCAAAAATTGGTCGAAATCGGTCCATATTTATATATAGTCCCCATATAAACCGGTCCTCAGATTTGACCTCCGGAGCCACTTGGAAGAGCAAAATTCATCCGATTCCGTTGAAATTTGGAACATGGTGTTAGTATATGATCTCTAACAACCGTGCCAGAATTGGTACCTATCGGTCCATAATTTTATATAGCCCCCATATAAACCGTTCTCCAGATTTGGCCTCCGGAGCCTCTTGGAAGAGCAAAATTCATCCGATCCGGTTCAAATGTGGAACGTAGTGTTAGTATATGGTCTCTAACATCCATGCAAAAATTGGTCCATATCGGTCTAGAGTTATATATAGCCAATTCCCAATCACACAAAAATTGGTCCATATCGGTTCATAATCATGGTTGCCACTCGAGCCAAAAATAATCTACCAAAATTTTATTTCTATAGAAAATTTTTTAAAAATTTTATTTCTATAGAAAATTTTGTCAAAATTTTATTTTTATGGATTTTTTTTTAAATTTCATTTCTATAGAAAATTTTGTCAAAATTTTATTTCTATGGAAAATTTTGTCAAAATTTTATTTCTATGGAAAATTTTGTCAAAATTTTATTTCTATAGAAAATTTTGTCAAAATTTTATTTCTATAGAAAATTTTGTTAGTTTAATATATACCACATATGGTCTTACTTACAATTTAGAAGACGGTATTAGGAAGTTTTAAGAGACCTTGCCATCGGCAAGCGTTACCGCAACCCAAGTAATTCGATTGTGGATGACTGTGTTTAGAAGAAGTTTCTACGCAATCCATGGTGGAGGGTACATAAGCTTCGGCCTGGCCGAACTTACGGCCGTATAAACTTGTTTATAACTCATTTTTTCATATTTTTAATGGTTAATTTTAACTTTTTTTGATTCAAATAGATTAAAAAACAGAGTAAGAATTAATAGAATGCGACAAATTAGTCAAATTTTGTCGATAAAAACGCGAATTTTTGAAAACATTTGAGGTCAAAAGTTTCACACAAGCATTAGAATGTATTACAAATTATGAGAGATTATAAAAATTACTTATTTCGCAAAATATCACAAATTTTGTAATTAGCATCTAAAGCAAGGTCAAAGCAAAGCAAAAAAGGTCGCCAGAAAAGTACTGAAAATGTTCTTTTTGGATCCGGTAGGGCTGCAAAATTGGCGCAGTAGCAATGTTTAACATGAGCTTGTCATAGGACGGATGTCCACCATTTCTACAGCCGTTGTACTGAATTTGCTTCACTTCTTAAGGTGTGAACCGAATTCAATCATTTGGATGTGAATTATAAATTTTGTGATATTTTGTCAAATAAATATTTTTTTTAATATTTTATGATTTCTAATATATTCTAAAGCTTGTCTGTAACGTTTGACAACAAGTATTTTCAAAAATTCGAATTTATAATTTTTTTCCACAAAATTCTATTAATTGTTACTTAGTTTTTACCCTATTTGAAACAAACAAAGTTAAAATAACCCTTTAAAAATATAAAAACTTATAAAAAATCGAATTACAAGAACTTCCTGTGTTGTTAAAAAAAAAAAAAAAATTTTGGAGGATATTTTTGGAAGTGCTTTTAAAGTTTTGCTTTTCCAAATATATTTGTTAGGTGATTATCCAATTTGTGTCCATTGACTGTATGCGTAATACATATGCGGAATAAGTGTACTTTAGTTTCTCAAAAATGAGGTCAATTTGCCATTACTTTTGCTGAAAAACAGATATGGTTTTGTAACCAGTGTCGTATTGATTATTTACTTGATATTTCCTTTCATTTTTAATGTCATACCTTTCTCTTTATAATGAAATATACATGAGATCATTTATCTCAAAAAAATTACCTTTATCCTTTAAATGATAAAATTACTACTCTTATAGAAAACCCCGTTTACGTTGTATCGGCCAGTACTCTTATTACCCTTTGATGAATCATAATATCACTATACTTGTAACATAATATACATATATTTCCTGAAATTTCTCGTCTTTTATAAACAAAAAAAAAAAAAAAACGCTTCAATAACAAATGAAAAAGAAACAACACTTGAATAATTTGTTAAACGTTAATTTCATCTCAAAATCCATGCAAAGCCGAAAAAAAAAAATTAAATTTACACCCAAAGTAATGTAAGCAAAAACCAAAATACACAAAAACCAAATATACATACGTACGCATCATCATCATCATTAAATGTAAATGCAGCTTGATTTAAAATAAAAAACAGAAACAATTTCGTATATGGGCCCCAACAATTCTTGCAATTTGATATCGTGTGCGTGTTAAAGCGATAGTGATGCCAGCGACACAAAGCCTAGCTGTGTTCAGCAGTTACGGTTATGGTCATCACCTTCCAATATCATTTACACTCACAATACAGTTGTGCTAAACTGTGATGAAAACCGCAGAAACAACGGCAACATTGCCACAACAATGGATAACAATAACACACACACACACGCACATCACACAAACAAGCCAGCAAAAGCATACGTTCTCACTCATCATAACCACACGCACTCCCACTCATAATCCCCCGGCTAATCATGAAACACTGTAACCAACATCGGTAACAGAAATGAGAGTGAACAAAAAAACCTCTTTGGGAAAAACATTTGCAAATTCACCTTTTAGAGATGTATATATGTGTAGGTGTGAGTGTATACGAGGATTAAAGGCGAAATATTAGTGGTCGTTGAATAACAAAAATTTTTGATTTTAATCAATGAAATTGATTTTTTTAAATTTTACAAACTTCCATCGTATTTAGGCATACAAGTTGAAAGTAAAAAAAAAACATTTAAAATATTTAAAAGTGTTTAAAAATGTTTAACGTTTGTTTCTGATTGAACAAATGCATTATAATGGATGGATGTGTTGCAATTGTTAACATAGTTTTACCATAACGCATGATTAAAATGTAAACGCGCAATTTTTTTTTTATACCCTTCACCACTACTGTGGTACAGGGTATAATAAGTTTGTGCATTTGTATGTAACGCCAAGAAATAGTGGTCATAGACCCACCTTTTAGTATACCGATCGGCTTAGTATTAAATTCTGAGTCGATTTAGCGATGTCCGTCTGTCTGTCTGTCTGTCTGTCTGTCTGTCCGTCCGTCCCTCTGTCTGTATATGTAATTTTGTGCACAAAGTACAGCTCGCAATTTAAGTCCGATCGTCCTCAAATTTGGAAGAGGGCAGTTTCTTGGGACAGAGACAATCGCTATTGGTTTTGGAAAAAATCGGTTCAGATTTAGTGGTCATTGTTAGCGTGTTTATCAACCGATTTTCTTGAAATACCGTACATCCAAATATTTTATGAATCTCGAAAATCTTGCAAAATATCAGCCAAATCGGTTCAGATTTAGATATAGCTCCCATATATATCTTTCGCCCGATATGGACTTATATGGCCCCAGAAGCCAGATTTTTGACCGAATTTGGTTGAAATTTTGCACTAGGAGTACAATTAGTAGTATAGTCAAGTGTGCAAAATTTGATTGAAATCGGTTCAGATTTAGATATAGCTCCCATATATATCTTTTGCCCGATATGGACTTATATGGCCCCAGAAGCCAGATTTTTGGCCGAATTTGGTTGAAATTTTGCACAGGGAGTAGATTTAGCATTGTAGCTATGCGTGCCAAATTTGATTGAAATTGGTTCAGATTTAGATATAGCTTCCATATATACTTTTCGCCCGATATGGACTTATATGGTCCAGAAGCCAGAGTTCTGGCCCAATTTGGTTGAAATTTTGCACTGGGAGTACAATTAGTAACATAGTCATGTGTGCCAAATTTGATTGAAATCGGTTCAGATTTAGATATAGCTCCCATATATATGTTTTTCTGATTTCGACAAAAATGGTCAAAATACCAACATTTTCCTTGTTAAATCGCCACTGCTTAGTCGAAAAGTTGTAAAAATGACTCTAATTTTCCTAAACTTCTAATACATATATATCGAGCGATAAATCATAAATAAACTTTTGCGAAGTTTCTATAAATTGCTTCAGATTTAAATGTTTCCCATATTTTTTTACTAAAATATGGAACACAATTTAGTGCATTAGCCAACTTAAATTTTGAGTCTATAAGTTTTGTAAAAGTCTATCAAATTCTGTCC
The DNA here is from genome assembly GCF_050003625.1 of Haematobia irritans. NCBI lineage: Eukaryota > Metazoa > Arthropoda > Insecta > Diptera > Muscidae > Haematobia > Haematobia irritans. Next base: position 192,806,208 of record NC_134398.1, on the reverse strand, counting down.
AAGTCGAGTGATATTTAAATGTATGTATTTGGGACAAACCTTTATATATAGGATGTGATATGGTATCGAAAATTTAGATCTACAAAGTGGTGCAGGGTATTATATAGTAGGCCCCGCCCGACTTTAGACTTTCCTTACTTGTTTTTTACTAAAATATGGAACACAATTTAGTGCATTATCCAACTTAAATTTTGAGTCTATAGGTTTTGTAAAAGTCTATCAAATTCTGTCCAAGTCGAGTGATATTTAAATGTATGTATTTGGGACAAACCTTTATATATAGGATGTGATATGGTATCGAAAATTTAGATCTACAAAGTGGTGCAGGGTATAATATAGTCGGCCCCGCCCGACTTTAGACTTTCCTTACTTGTTTTTGTTTAAGATAAAGATAAAATTGAATTTAAATATAGTTTGTGATAGATTTTACTTTGTAAATATACAATAACGAAAGGCGATAGACAAGCATTTCTTATGGAAAGCCCAAAATCGGCAACGAAATACCGTGACGGCTAGCGCCGTGTTGCCAAATTGAAATCTATTCTAATTTCTTGGCAGAAAATGGTATAGTGTTAGAATTGCTTAGCAAATTTTTGGAACTCACAACTAGACATTTTTATTGTCTGGCTACGTGGAAATTGTTTTTTAACCCTTTCAACCCAAAAGTTCTAACCGCCAGTGTTGCTTTTATTTTTGTTCATGAAACTGAAACTGTATCGAAGGCTACATGTGTTAGTTTGTCTTTAATGAATGAAAAAAAGCTTACTTGGTTGTCAATTAGCATTTTTATACCACCCACCATAGAATGGGGACGGGGGTATTATAAGTTTGTCATCCATCCATTTCCGACTATATAAAGCAGGGCTGTGGAGTCGGAGTCTTGGAGTCGGAGTCTGAATATTTTGCTGGAGTCGGAGACGGAGCCGGAGTCGTATAAATTTTGCTCGACTCCGACTCGGGTGAAACAAAATTTGAAAATCACTTCATATCTTTGTAACTAAAGAAATATTTCGACAAATTAGATTCGAATAGTGTTTTTAATTGAACAACGAAAAACGAAGTACTGGATTTCAGGCCATTCAAAGTGTATTTATAAGAGTGAATTAAAGAGTAGGTTATACTAGAATATGGGCTGAATTGATCAATTGTATAGTCCATTTTTAACATATTAAACTATCGATATTTAACCCTATATAGGCTCTTGATAAACGTAAAATTTTAAGGCAATATAGCAGTAGAACATAACATTCTGAATTTTTTGCAGGCATGTCGAGTTCGAAGATGGGTCATACCGGACAATTTTGTGATATAGCACCTACTTATAAACCCATCTCCGATTTGTTTTAAAACATTTTTCCCAGTCTAAAATTTTCATAAGATTTGTCAGAAATGTTGAGTTATTTGAGATCCATAAATAAATGCGGAAATTTCCCGTCGGTCCAGATTTTGTATATGGAGATAATTACTTGAGAAATCTCCATATACACCAGATGTCCTTGGAAGCTGTAATTTTAAATTAAACCTCTGCCAACGTACCATCTGAGGCGGTCTTTTGGGAGAACGTTTGTTTCATCAAAGCCACTCGAAATTCGTTACATTAAATTAATGGTCTCTAATGTCCATAACTGATAGACCATTTATAAATCGATGTTTCACCATTTTACTTCTATAGAAACAATATTCGTAACTGTCCAGCTATTCCAGTCACCTGTTGTATGGTAGTGGTTATGTAAAATTCCGCCCGTCCTAATTTATGGCAGTTTATGTTTGTTTTATATATCCGACACATTACTTTTTTAACATTTAAACTTTCTATCTGATTAGCACGACATTTTGATTTTTGTGTATTTTTCTTTTTTATATAGATTTATTTTTTTTTTTATAAAATGCCTATATAGACCAATATTTACATCTTAAACTTCTGGAATTCATATGCTTGAGATTGTTGTTATCTACCCATATTTTTATGTGGTCACTATATGGTCTTGTGTCGTATTTTAATTTATTGGCCTGAAATTAAAATGTAAAAGGCTGAGATTTGTCGTCGACTCGTATCAAAAATTAAAATTAGAGCACTTTTGGGCATATAAACATATATGGCAAAGTAGAATACTTATATCGGTCTATTTTTGGAACACTACTCCTTAAAATAACAATTGGAATACTGTTAAAATGAGATTTAGGTTCAACACCTAGAGTCGACTCCGGCGTCGGAGTCGAGGCTAATAAGAACTGCTGGAGTCGGAGTCGGAGCCGGAGTCAAGCAAAATTGACTCGACTCCACAGCCCTGATATAAAGTATATATATCTTGATCAGGGAGAAATTCTAAGACGATATAAGCATGTCCGTCTGTCTGCCTGTTGTAATCACGCTACAGCCTTCAATAATGGCGCTATAGTCCCTATATAAACCGACCTCCCGATTTGGGTTTATAGAAACCATAGTTTTTATCCAATGTGCCTGAAATTGGAAATCTGGAGGTTTCCATCAGGACCATCAAAAAGTGTACCGAAAATGGTACCTATCGGTCCTTGTTTTGGTATAGCTCCCATATAGACCGATCTCCTGATTTTATTTCTTGGGCTTCTAGAATCCGTAGTTTTTACCCAATTTGCCTGAAATTGGAAATCTAGAGGTATTCTAGAACCATAAAAATGGTGTGCCGAAAATGGTGAGTATCGGTTCATGTTTTGATATAGCCCCAAAAAAACCGATCTCCCGATTTTATTTCTTGTGCTTCTAGAATACGTAGTTTTTATCCAATTTAACTGAAATTTGAAATCTAGAGGTATTCTACGACTATAAAGACGTGTGTCGAAAATAGTGAGTACCGGTCCATGTTTTTATATATAGCCTCCATATAGACCGATCTACCGATTTTACTTCTTGGGCTTCTAGAATCGGTAGTTTTTACCCAATTTGCCTGAAATTGGAAATCTAGAGGTATTCTAGGAAAATAAAGAGATGTGCCGAAAATGGTGATTATAGGACCATGTTTCGATATAGCCCCCATATAGACCGATCTCCCGATTTTACTTCTTGGGCTTCTAGAATCGGTAGTTTTTACCCAATTTGCCTGAAATTGGAAATCTAGAGGTATTCTAGGACCATAAAGGGGTGTACAGAATATATTGAGTATAGGTACAGTTTTTGATATAGCCCCCTTATAAACCGGCCCTACGATTTGGGGTCGAGATTCTAGAACTAGAATTAAATGTGCTGAATACTGTGTGTATCTTTCCATGTTTTGGTATATCCACCATTACACCGAACTCCCGATTTAACTCCTAGGGTTTCTAGAAATTGCAGTTTTTATCCGATTTGCCACAAATTGAAAATATACTGGCATTTTAGACCCATAACAAAGTGTATATGATTTAGTTTTATCGGTGCATTTGGTAAGACCTCCATATAGACCGATTTCACTTATTGAAGGTATAGAAGGCGCACTGATCATGAAAATTACCTGAAACTGAATGCAAAATTTCCAGGGATGAAAATCCACAGATTATAGATTTCAAATTAAGGCGTTATTTCATCATTTTCTTGCACACTTACAAGAGATGTTTATGATTCCTCTAAAACTCAAGCAAAAAATGGTTCTTATAAATTCAGAAGCTGATGTAGTCTTCCTAGGTAAAATCTTTACATTTATCTGTGGGAAGCGTACTGGTTGAACTGATCTGCTTGGGAAAATATCTGTCATCAAACCCCCCTGAAATTTTCAAAGGAAACTATTATATTTGATTCATGGTGGTGGGTATTTAATATTCGTCCCGGCCGAACTTACTTCTATATATACTTTTTTATGATTTTTTAATGCATTACAACACTTGTCTGGAACGTTTGACATCAAATTTTTTCAAAAATTCGCAATTTTTCTAGAAAGGATTTAGCACTTTTTCGGCAAAATTTAAATAATTTGCACTATTTCTAAATCTGTTTTTAACCTACTTGAAACAATAAAATTTTAAATTTCCCATTAACAATATGAAAAAAGCGAGTTATAAACAAGTATATACGGCGGTAAGTTCGGCCAGGCCGAATCTTATGTACCCTACACCATGGATTGCGTAGAAACTTCTACGAAAGAATGTCATCCACAATCGAAATACTTGGGTTGTGGTATCTTAAAACTTCTTAACATCGTTTTCTAAATTGTGAGTTAGTCCATACGTGGTATATATTAGACAAAAAGGTTATGTATAGTTAAGTCTACAAATAATTACGAATCAATATGGACTTTTTGCACGGTACGTAGAGAGCCAGAATTGAAATATGGGGGTCGCTTATATGGGAGCTACATACAATTATGAAATTGATATGGAGCAATTTGGTGTGATTGGGGATCGATTTATCTGAGGGCTATATATAACTATAGACCGATATGCACCTAATTAGGCATGGTTGTTAACGACCATATACTAGAACAATGTATCAAATTTCAACTCACTCGGATGAAATTTGCTCCTCCAAGAGGCTCCAAAACCAAATATCGGGATCGGTTTATATGGGGCTATATATGATTATGGACTGATATGGTCCAATTTTGGCATGGTTGTTAAATATCATGCACGATCACCACGTACCAAATTTCAAGCAGATCGGATGAATTTTGCTTCTCCAAAAGGCACCGGAGGTCAAATATGGGGATCGGTTTATATGGGAGCTATATATAATTATGGGCTGATAGGAACCAAATCCTGCATGGGTGTTGGATACCATATACTAACATCACGTACCAAATTTCAACCGAATGGGAAGAATTTGCTCTTCCAAGGGGCTCTGGGGGTCAAATCTGGGGATCGGTTTATATGGGGCCTATATATAATTATGGACCGATTTCGACCAATTTTTGCATGGGAGTTTGAGGCCATATATTAACACCACGTACCAAATTTCAACTGAGGTCCGTAGGTCAAATCTGGTGATCGGTTTATATGGGGGCTATATATAATTATGGACCGATGTGGACCAATTTTTGCATGTTTGTTAGAGACCATATACTAACACCATATACCAAATTTCAGCCGGATCGGATGAAATTTGCTTCTCTTAGAGGCCTCGAAAGCCAAATCGGGGGATCGGTCTATATGGGGGCTATATATAATTATGGACCGATGTAGACCAATTTTTGCATGGTTGTGAAAGACCATATACTAACACCATGTACCAAATTTCAGCCGGATCGGATGAAATTTGCTTCTCTTAGAGTCCTCGCAAGCCAAATCGGGGGATCGGTTTATATGGGGGCTATATATAATTATGGACCGATGTGGACCAATTTTTGCATGGTTGTTAGAGACCGTATACTAACACCATGTACCAAATTTCAGCCGGATCGGATGAAATTTGCTTCTCTTAGAGGCCTCGCAATCCAAATCGGGGGATCGGTTTATATGGGGGATATATATAATTATCGACCGATGTGGACCAATTTGTGCATGGTTCTTAGAGACCATATACTAACACCATGTACCAAATTTCAGCCGGATCGGATGAAATTTGCTTCTCTTAGAGGCCTCGCAAGCCAAATTTGGGGGTCCGTTTATATGGGGGCTATACGTAAAAGTGGACCGATATGGCCCATTTGCAATACCATCCAACCTACATCAATGACAACTACTTGTGCCAAGTTTCAAGTCGATAGCTTGTTTCGTTCGGAAGTTAGCGTGATTTCAACAGACGGACGGACGGACGGACATGGTCAGATCGACTCAGAATTGCACCACGACCCAGAATATATATACTTTATGGGGTCTTAGAGCAATATTTCGATGTGTTACAAACAGAATGACAAAGTTAATATACCCCCCATCCTATGGTGTAGGGTATAAAAAATTGACTCAAATGAACTTCCTGTGAAGTTAAAATAGAGAACATCTTTGGGAGGACATTTTTGGAATTGCCTTTAAAGTTTTGCCTTTAGAAGAACTTCCAATTTTTGTTTGCTGGGATAGGGTATAAATATAGCCCAATTTTACAAAATGTCGTCCCTAACTCTAAGGTGTTTCACTTATATTGTTGAGATCCATCATAACCATTGTAAAATCGCTACATTTAAGAAGAAAAAAATTAAAATATTCCCCTGAAATGCCTGGGTTATAGATTTATCTCCCAAGCTTAACTTAACGCTCCTCGCACACTTAAGTTTATTAATTTAATAGGGGTGCTTTAGGTATCGTATATTCGGCCAGGCCCGATGCAGGAGCATTTTTTATAAGCTTTTATTAAAATTGAATGCCATAAAACACGTAAAATAATATCTTTTCCAAATATACTCTTAATATGCAAACACCCACACTCACATACCTGATCATAGTTTTAACAAACACAAATATGCAAAAAGATAAATTGTGCATTTTTTGTAACCTATATGGAAAAAAATCATACAAATTAAAATTACATTTCCTTTAATCATATCCCCCATACTCACCCCCAATATGCCATTATGCTGCACTCCATTGTATATCCATTAACTGAGATGTGCATTCGGGTAACCGCACATTCGTACATATGCATACATTTACGTAAGGTTAACCTCTCTCAAACAAAACAACAAAAAACCAAGGAAATAACCTCCACTTACCGCCGCAATTATTTCAACATAAAATGTGCTCTTCTCATTGTTGCTGATGTGGAATCTCTCAATGGGGTTGTATGTATTTGCTGTTGTTGTTGTTGGTTACTTTTTGCTTCTTCTGTGCTCTTATTAAATATTCACATTATTATTATTGCTGTTGGTGTTGTTTAATGCTGGTGTTGCTATTTTCACCGTTATATTCTTTTGTTCATGATACGAGTACCATGAAAAGGACAAGCCAAGCTTTTATGTGGAGAGAAAAAAAAAACAACAAAAACAACGGGAACATAAAAATGGAAACAAAAGTGCAATAAAACAAAACAAAAATGGCTAGGTGATATGCTCTATAATTAACACATGAGAATAACAGGCCTCAACGTCTTGGGCATTCTCCCAAAACAATACACCTTTTGTTTTATGAGAAACCTTGTTTGGTTTTATACAAAGGAATTGTAAACGCCGTAATTTTTCAAAATCACAATGAAGCTAATGTTATTGGTGACTCATGTATGGTGAGCTGAAGATGATTTAATTGTTGAAAGATATTCTAAAAAGTGGAAAATGTTACATCTTTCTTAATCGCCACCATGACATTATCAAATATTTATACCATCCACCATTGGAAGGGGGAGGGGGTATATTATTTTTGTCATTCCGTTTGTAAGACATCGAAATATCAATCTTAGGCCCCTTAAAATATACTTTCTGGGTCGTGGTGAAATTCGGAGTCGATCTAGCGATGTCCGTCCATCCGCCCGTCTGTTTCAATCAGGCTAATTTCCCAACACACCATCGACTTGAAACTTGCCACAAGTACTTGGTATTTATATATATATATATTGCAAATGGACATATTGGACCACTTTTAGGTATGTTATAGCCACTTTATAAACCGACACCCGGTGTAAGCATATGGCCTCTAAAACCTACAGAACAATTGATTTATATCGGTCCATGTTTATAAATAGCCCCACCGTGGTGCATTGGTTAGTATGCCCGCCTGGCATACATAAGGTCGTGGGTTCGATTCCTGCTTCGACCGAACACCAAAAGTTTTTCAGCGGTGGATTATCCTACCTCAGTAATCCTGGTGACATTTCTGAGGGTTACAAAGCTTCTCTAAGTGGTTTCACGGCAATGTGGAACGCCGTTCGGACTCGGCTATAAAAAGGAGGTCCCTTGTCATTGAGCTTAACATAGAATCGGCCAGCACTCATTGATAAGAGAGAATTTCACCAATGTGGTATCACAATGGACTGAATAGTCTAAGTGAGCCTGATACATCGGGCTGCCACCTAACCTAACCTTATATATAGTCCTTATACAAACCGATTCCCAGATTTGACTTGCGGATCCTCTTGGAGGAGCAAATTTCATTACATACGGTTGAAATTTCGTACGTGATATAAGTATAGGGCATCTAACAATCAGTATATATAGCCCCCCTATAAACCGATCCCCAGATTTGGCTTGCCGAGCCTCTAAGAGAAGCATATTTCATCCGATATAGCTGAAATTTGGAACGTGGTGTTGGTATATGGTCTCTAACAACCATGCAAGAATCGGTCAACATCGGTCCATAATTATATATAGCCCCTATATAAACCGATCCCCAGATTTGACTTGCGGATCCTCTTGGAGGAGCAAATTTCATTAGATACGGTTGAAATTTGGTACGTGGTGTAAGTATAGCAACGTCTAAAAACTATGCACATATAGGTCAATAATTATATTATCTGCATATAAACCGATCCCCAAATTTTATTTCTTGATCCTCCTGGAGAAGCAAATTTCATTTAATTCGGCTAAAATTTGATACAAATCCATATCAGTTCAACATTATATATCGATGACTCCATTCCAAAGTACGCTACGCCTAAAAAGTCAATTTTATAGGAAAAAAGTTCAATTTTTTTTTTGGAATTTCTCAAAAACTGCATAAGACATAATTTCTCTTTTTTCGGTCTTAAAATCATGTTTATTGTTGATTTTTTGTAGTATATACGAATTCAAAATAGTGATAATAGAACATGGCTAAAAATGACTTAGACAACTTTAGACCGAACAAAGCTTTTTGCCCTCTTTGGATTAGAAATTTTTAAAACTGTAGTCACAGCCTACGTACAATATTAACCATAACTTTTGATAGAAGTGTCCAATAAATTCGAATTTTTGACAGCATGCAATTCACATCAATCCAACAATGAACTCCTAAAAAATGCTAAGTTGTAGCCCTCATATCAATCGACCCAAATTTTACTCCCGGCTCTCTAATTACCGCGCAAAAATTGGTTCATACACTCAAAGAAAATTTCATTAAAACTCAGCCAACGAAATATTTTCATTGATATAACGAAACATTTTCATTAATACAATGAAAATATTCGTTAATAGTACGAAACGTTACGTTGATTGACAAAATTGACAGAAAAACTTCGTTGTATTTACGAATTTTTTTCATTGGCTGACATTTAGCGTCACATTTCGTTAATATAACGAGACTTTTTCTACTAGTGTATCGGTTCATAATTGTCTCATATATACGTCTTTTTATACGCACCACCATCGAATGGTGATGGCGATAAAACAAGTATGCCATTCCGTTTGTTAAACTTCGAAATATCGGTTTCCTAAAGTATATATATATATATATATATATATATATATATATATATATATATATATATATATATATATTTACTCGCAGCGCATAATTTGGGGTCCTAAAAAATCCATGATTTTTTTAATGTGGTTGGGTTAAATTACTCAATGCTATTACATTTAAACTGATTTCCCCAATTTTTGACCTACCAATTATGATATATATCCCATTTTACATACAACGCATTCTTTCGCGACAATTTCTACAAATACCGTTTACTTCGAGGACGCGTCCTCAAAGACACCGAAGCGTATGTGAAAAATATATGGAGAATCGTGTTGCCACATTTTCGTTCATATTTCTTTTTTAACACGCCGGCTTTGATTTTATAGTGTGTGAATACATCCATAGCGAATGTCGGTAAGCGATATTACATAAATTTCTTATGGAGGACGACTTTGTTACCGAACAACAATAAAGGTTCGCGACGAAAAACCAAAATGGAATTCATTTCATCGGAAAACGTCGCCGTCTACATGTGGTTTCAATAATTATGGTAACACAAATTGTACATAGCAGTCTTTCAAAAATTCAATTCAAAAATTTGTAACTCGTTCACAATCATTTTGAAGCATATAATAGCCTGTTCCCCTATATGAAATGAAGACATATTTTCGCATTTCAAACGAAAGAAATTTGATTTTGAAAGCACATAACTTTATAGTTTGGTGTCGATAGGAGTCAAACACAAAGAATACGAACAACAGGATTTAAAATATTCAAGCTAAAAATTTAAAATAAACATTTTTAAGCTGGGTATTAAGTACGAGTAATCTTGGAAAACTACGATTTTAGCTTTCGAAGATTATGTTCATGGTCTAAGTATCCGCAGTCTTTAAAAAAAATCCAAACGAAATTTACTTTCAAAAGTAGAAACCCCCAAACTGATTCGAGTGAAACTAGTCTTACAAAAGGGTTTCCTACGATAAGGTGGATTTTTGGCAAGTTTTTTTTTTTGGGATTATTTTTACTAAACATTTTCTCTTTAAGCTGAGTACTATGTTCAGTTTTCAAGCTGAAAACCAGCTTATTTTCATGGTTACTTTTTTAATCAATTAATTTAGAAATATTAAATGGTTCGCAATTAATACATTGGATCATTTCCATCCATAATTTGAAAAGACTTAATAAAAATGTTACCGTCTTCATGTACATTTTTGCGCTTTTAATTTAGTGTTTTGGTGAAAAACTCGAACATAGTACTCACCTTTAGAATACACCATTTATTCCTAATATACAATTTTTGTCTTAAATTTTGTAAAAAATGCAGAAATTTTTTGTAAAAAAGGTAAAATATTTAAATTTTGAACGATCGATGTCTCGAAAACTAAGGATTTTCGGCAAAGCATTGATGAAATATTTACATTTTCAACGATCGATGTCTCGAGAACTAAGCATTTTTAGTAAATTTTTTTTTACTTATTATTTTCTCTTTAGAATACACAATTTATTCCCAATATGTATGGTTTGTCTTAAATTTTGTTAAAAATGCAGCCATTTTTCGAAAAAGTGGTAAAAGATTTCATTTTCAACGATCGTTATCTCGAAAACTAAGCATTTTTGGGAATATGTTTACTAAACATTTTCTCTTTAGAATACACTATTTATTCCTAAATTACAATTTTTTCTTAAATTTTGTAAAAAATGCATCCATTTTTTCATAAGAGTGGTAAAATATTTAATTTCTCAACGATCGATTTCTCGAGAACTAAACATTTTTAGTCCAATTTTTACTTAATATGTTATCTTTTGAATTTTGTTAAAATGAAGGCATTTTTCGTAAAAGTGGTAAACTACTGAGATTATCAACGATCGATATTTCTTGAACTAAGCATTGTAAAGTAAAATTTTTACTCAATATTTTCTCTTTAGAATACACCACGTATTTCCAATATGTATAGTTTGCCTTAAATTTTGTAAAAAATGCAGCCATTTTTCGAAAAAGTGGTAAAATATTTAAATGTTCAACGATCGATATCTCGCGCACTAAGCATTCTGGCCAAAATTTTTACGAAACATTTTCTCTTTAGAATACACCATTTATTCCCAGTATGTATAGTTTGCCTTAAATTTTGTAAAAAAAAGTGCAGCCATTTTTCGAAAGTGGTAAAATATTTAATTTTTCAACGATCGATATCCCGCGAACTAAGCACTCTGGCCAAAATTTTTACTAAACATTTTCTTTTAAGAATACACCATTTATCCCCAATATGTATGGTTTGTCTTAAATTTTGTAAAAAAATGCAGCCATTTTTCATAAAAGTGGTAAAATATTTAAATATTCAACTATCGATATCTCGAGAACTAAGCGTTTTTAGTAAAATTTTTACTTAATATTTTCTCTTTAGAATACACCATTTATTCCCAATATGTTTAGTTTGCCATACATTTTGTAAAAAGTGCAGCCATTTTTCGAAAAAGTGGTAAAATATTTAAATGTTCAACGATCGATATCTCGCGAATTAAGCATTCTGGCCAAAATATTTACTAAACATTTTCTCTTTAGAATACACCATTTATTTCCAATTTACAATTGTTGTCTTAAAGTTTGTAAAAAATGCAACCATTTTTCATAAAAGTAATAAAATATTTAAATGTTCAACGATCGATATCTCGAGAACTAAGCATTTTTAGTCAAATTTTTACTTAATATTTTCTCTTTAGAATATGCTATTTATGCCCAATTGTCATGTTTTGTCTTAAATTTTGTTAAAAATGCAGCTAATTTTCGAAAAATTGGTAAAATATTTAAATTTTCAACGACCGATATCTCGAGAACTGAGCATTTTTAGTCAAATGTTTAGTTAATATTTTGTCTTTAGAAGACACCACTTACTCACAATATTTATTTATTGTCTTAAATTAAAAAAAAAAAATGGAGCCATTTTTCATAAAAGTGGTAAAATATTTAAATATTCAACTATCGATATCTCGAGAACTAATCATTTTTCGTCACATTTTTACTTAATATTTTCTCTTTAGAATACACCATGTATTCCCAAAATGTATAGTTTGCCATACATTTTGTAAAAAGTGCAGCCATTTTTCGAAAAAGTGGTAAAATATTTAAATGTTCAACGATCGATATCTCGCGAACTAAGCATTCTGGCCAAAATTTTTACTAAACATTTTCTTTTTAGAATACACCATTTATTCCGAATATGTATAGTTTGCCTTATATTTTGTAAAAAATGCAGCACTTTTTCGAAAAATGGTAAAATATTTAAATTTTCAACGATCGATATCTCGATAACTAATCATTTTTCGTCAAATTTTTACTTAATATTTTCTCTTTAGAATATGCCATTTATGCCCAATTGTCATGTTTTGTCTTAAATTCTGTTAAAAATGCAGGCATTTTTCGTAAAAGTGGTAAACTACTGAAATTTTCAACGATCGATATCTCGAGAACTAAGCATTTTTAGTAAAATTTTTTCTTAATATTTTCTCCTTAGAATACACCATTTGTTCCCAATATGTATAGTTTGCCTTAAATTTTGTAAAAAATGCAGCCATTTTTCGAAAAAGTGGTAAAATGTTTAAATTTTCAACGATCGATATCTCACGAATTAAGCATTCTGGCCAAAATATTTACGAAACATTTTCTCTTTAGAATACACCATTTATTCCCAATTTACAATTGTTGTCTCAAATTTTGTAAAAAATGCAACCATTTTTCATAAAAGTGATAAAATATTTAAATGTTCAACGATCTATATCTCGAGATTAAGCATTTTTAGTCACATTTTTACTTAACATTTTCTCTTTAGAATACACCATGTATTCCCAATATGTATAGTTTGCCTTTGTAAAAATGCTGCCATTTTCCATAAAAGTGGTAAAATATTTAAATATTCAACGATCGATATCTCGAGAACTAAGCGTTTTTAGTAAAATGTTTACTTAATATTTTCTCCTTAGAATACATCATTTTTTCGCAATATGTATAGTTTGCCTTAAATTTTGTAAAAAATGCAGCCATTTTTCGAAAAAGTGGTAAAATGTTTAAATTTTCAACGATCGATATATCACGAATTAAGCATTCTGGCCAAAATTTTTACAACACATTTTCTCTTTAGAATACACCATTTATTCCCAATTTACAATTGTTGTCTTAAATTTTGTAAAAAATGCAGCCATTTTTCATAAAAGTGATCAAATATTTAAACGATCAATATCTCGAGAACTAAGCATTTTTAGTCACATTTTTACTTAATATTTTCTCTTTAGAATATGCCATTTATGCCCAATATGCATGTTTTGTTTTAAATTTTGTAAAAAGAAAAAAATTAAAATATTACAATTTTCAACGATTGATATCTCGAAAATAAGATACCGCAATTTAAGTCATTTATAGCAAATACTTTTTATTTTGTACCAAACTTTTTGTAATTTCCATCAATAATGGCAGAAAATGTGAAATTGTGTTCATATGACGTATGAGCATTTTATTTATATTTACTTTTCTTTTTTACCATTTTGCTTATTATTTATTTTTTTCGGAGGAATCGGTGATCTTGTGCATTTAAGGGTAAATTACGCTATGGTTATGATGTGTATTGCGTATTCGAAAGTAATTTGCCACAACTCTTAAAATTCAACAACTTGGCAATACTAATGCGGTTATACTGACATGTTGTAGAGCCTTTTCACTCGATCACTCAACTTCGTATGTGAGGCAGAATAAGACAAAAAATGTTTGTGCTATATGTGCTGTGGGCAGTGATGTCAATTGTTGGACATTCAATTCGTCAAAAAATCGTCACCATTAAACGATCTATTCAAACAAAAGCATAACAAAAGTCATTTGAATTCGATTTAATTTCATGAAATTGAGTAAACATAGGAACTAATTAGTGATATAGTTTCCATTTTCCTTAAACATTGATGCATTTTAATGCTTAGTACTAAGTTCATTTCTGCCTAAAGGCCGGTACTATGTCCGGTTTTCGAGTTGAAAATCATTTTATTTTCGCGATTATTTACAATCAAAATTTTAAATAAAAATAAATATATTCCTGTGAAATTTTAATCGAATATAGATGAAAAGGACAATGCGTATCAATTGAGTTAAATTATCTGGGTTTAATCGCACTATTATAAACAAAACATTTGTTTCGTGCGATTGCGGTATTTATTTGAAAAAAAAAACGGTGCTTCGAAATTCCCATTTACTCTAAATTCAAATATAGTCACCATTTGTTTAAATAAATACCGTGATCGCAAAGGGAAAACATTTTGTAAGTTATTTTCACATTTAAAATATTTAATTTTCTACGATCGTTATTTCGAAAACTAAGCATTTGACGCAAAATTTTCACTTAACATTTTTTCTTTAAAATACACAATTTATTCCCAATATGTATGTTTTGTAAAAAATGATGTCATTTTTCGAAAAAGTGGTAAAATATTTAAATTTTAAACGATCGATGTCTCGAGAACTAAGCATTTTTGGGAATATGTTTACTAAACATTTTCTCTTTAGAATACACCACTTATTCCCAATTTACACTATTTGATTTAAACTTTGTAAAAAATGTAGCCAGTTTTCGTAAAAGTGGTAAACTATTTAATTTTTCAACGATCGATATCTCGAGCACTAAGCATTTTTAGTCAAATGATTAGTTAATATTTTGTCTTTAGAATACACCACTTACTCACAATATTTATTTATTGCCTTAAATTTTGTAAAAAATACAGCCATTTTTCATAAAAGTGGTAAAATATTTAAATATTCAACTATCGATATCTCGAGAACTAAACATTTTTAGTAAAATGTTTACTTAATATTTTCTCTTTAGAATACACCATTTATTCCCTATTTACACTATTTGCTTTATATTTTGAAAAAATGTAGCCATTTTTCGTAAAAGTGGTAAACTATTTAATTTTTCAACGATCGATATCTCGAGCACTAAGCATTTTTAGTAAAATGTTTACTTAATATTTTCTCTTTAGAATACACCATTTATTCCCAATATGTATGGTTTGTCTTAAATTTTGTAAAAAATGCAGCCATTTTTCATAAAAGTGGTAAAATATTTAAATATTCAACTATCGATATCTCGAGAACTAAGCATTCTGGCTAAAATTTTTACTAAACATTTTCTTTTTAGAATACACCATTTATTCCCAATATGTATAGTTTGCCTTAAATTTTGTAAAAAATGCAGCCATTTTTCGAAAAAGTGGTAAAATATTTAATTTTTCAACGATCGATATCTCGCGAACTAAGCATTCTGACCAAAATTTTTACTAAACATTTTCTTTTTACAATACACCATTTATTCCAAATATGTATGGTTTGTCTTAAATTTTGTAAAAAATGTAGCCATTTTTCGTAAAAGTGGTAAACTATTTAATTTTTCAACGATCGATATCTCGAGCACTAAGCATTTTTAGTCAAATTTGTACTTAATATTTTCTCTTTAGAATACACCATTTATTCCCAATATGTATAGTTTGCCTTAAATTTTGTAAAAAATGCAGCCATTTTTCGAAAATGTGGTAAAATATTTAAATGTTCAACGATCGATATCTCGCGAACTAAGCATTTTGGCCAAAATTTTTACTAAACATTTTCTTTTTAGAACACACCATTTATTCCCAATATGTATAGTTTGCCTTAAATTTTGTAAAAAATGCAGCCATTTTTCGAAAAAGTGGTAAAATATTTAATTTTTCAACGATCGACATCTCGCGAACTAAGCATTCTGGCCAAAATTTTTACTAAACATTTTCTTTTTACAATACACCATTTATTCCAAATATGTATAGTTTGCCATACATTTTGTAAAAAATGCAGCCATTTTTCGAAAAAGTGGTAAAATATTTAAATTTTCAACGAGGGATATCTCGAGAACTAACCATTTTTTGTCAAATTTTTACTTAATATTTTCTCTTTAGAATACACCATTTATTCCCTATTTACACTATAAAAAATGCAGCCAGTTTTTTTTTTTAAATTTTGTAAAAAATGTAGCCATTTTTCGTAAAAGTGGTAGACTATTTAATTTTTCAACGATCGATATCTCGAGCACTAAGCATTTTAAGTAAAATTTTTACTTAATATTTTATCTTTAGAATATGCCATTTATGCCCAATTGTCATGTTTTGTCTTAAATTTTGTTAAAAATGCAGGAATTTTTTGTAAAAGTGGTAAACTACTGAAATTTTCAACGATCGATATTTCTTGAATTAAGCATTTTTAGTAAAATGTTTACTTAATATTTTCTCTTTAGAATACACCATTTATTCCCAATATGTATGGTTTGTCTTAAATTTTGTAAAAAAAAAATGCAGCCATTTTTCATAAAAGTGGTAAAATATTTAAATATTCAACTATCGATATCTCGAGAACTAAGCGTTTTTAGTAAAATTTTTACTTAATATTTTCTCTTTAGAATACACCATTTATTCCCAATATGTATAGTTTGCCTTAAATTTTGTAAAAAATGCAGCCATTTTGCGAAAAAGTGGTAAAATGTTTAAATTTTCAACGATCGATATCTCACGAATTAAGCATTCTGGCCAAAATATTTACTAAACATTTTCTCTTTAGAATACACCATTTATTCCCAATTTACAATTGTTGTCTTAAAGTTTGTAAAAAATGCAACCATTTTTCATAAAAGTGATAAAATATTTAAATGTTCAACGATCGATATCTCGCGAACTAAGCATTTTTAGTCAAATTTTTGCTTAATATTTTCTCTTTAGAATATTCCATTTATGCCCAATTGTCATGGTTTGTCTTAAATTTTGTTCAAAATGCAGGCATTTTTCGTATAAGTGGTAAAATATTTAAATATTCAACTATCGATATCTCGAGAACTAAGCATTTTTCGTCAAATTTTTACTTAATATTTTCTCTTTAGAACATGCCATTTATGCCCAATTGTCATGTTTTGTATTAAATGCAGCCATTTTGCGAAAAAGTGGTAAAATGTTTAAATTTTCAACGATCGATATCTCTCGAATTAAGCATTCTGGCCAAAATATTTACTAAACATTTTCTCTTTAGAATACACCATTTATTCCCAATTTACAATTGTTGTCTTAAAGTTTGTAAAAAATGCAACCATTTTTCATAAAAGTGATAAAATATTTAAATGTTCAACGATCGATATCTCGAGAACTAAGCATTTTTAGTAAAAATTTTACTTAATATTTTCTCTTTAGAATACACCATTTATTTCCAATATGTATAGTTTGCCATAAATTTTGTAAAAAATGCAGCCATTTTTCGAAAAAGTGGTAAAATATTTAAATGTTCAACGATCGATATCTCGCGAACTAAGCATTTTTAGTCAAATTTTTGCTTAATATTTTCTCTTTAGAATATGCCATTTATGCCCAATTGTCATGGTTTGTCTTAAATTTTGTTCAAAATGCAGGCATTTTTCGTAAAAGTGGTAAAATATTTAAATATTCAACTATCGATATCTCGAGAACTAAGCATTTTTCGTCAAATTTTTACTTAATATGTTCTCTTTAGAACATGCCATTTATGCCCAATTGTCATGTTTTGTATTAAATTTTGTTCAAAATGCAGGCATTTTTCGTAAAAGTGGTAAAATATTTAAATATTCAACTATCGATATCTCGAGAACTAAGCATTTTTAGTCACATTTTTACTTAATATTTTCTCTTTAGAATACACCATTTATTCCCAATATGTATGGTTTGCCTTTGTAAAAATGCTGCCATTTTCCATAAAAGTGGTAAAATATTTAAATATTCAACGATCGATATCTCGAGAACTAAGCATTTTTAGTAAAAATTGTACTTAATATTTTCTCCTTAGAATACACCATTTGTTCCCAATATGTATAGTTTGCCTTAAATTTTGTAAAAAATGAAGCCATTTTTTCGAAAAAGTGGTAAAATATTTAAATGTTCAACGATCGATATCTCGAGAACTAAGCATTTTTAGTCACATTTTTACTTAATATTTTCTCTTTAGAATATGCCATTTATACCCAATATGCATGTTTTGTCTTAAATTTTGTAAAAAGAAAAAAATTAAAATATTAAAATTTTCAACGATTGATATCTCGAAAATAAGATACCGCAATTTAAGTCATTTATAACATATACTTTTTATTTTGTACCAAACTTTTTGTAATTTCCATCAATAATGGCAGAAAATGTGGAATTGTGTTCATATGACGTATGAGCATTTTGTTTATATTTACTTTTCTTTTGTACCATTGTGCTTATTATTTATTTTTTTCGGAGGAATCGGTGATCTTGTGCATTTAAGGGTAAATTAGGTAAATTACGCTATGGTTATGATGTGTATTGCGTATTCGAAAGTAATTTGCCACAACTCTTAAAATTCAACAACTTGGCAATACTAATGCGGTTATACTGACATGTTGTAGAGCCTTTTCACTCGATCACTCAACTTCGTATGTGAGGCAGAATAAGACAAAAAATGTTTGTGCTATATGTGCTGTGGGCAGTGATGTCAATTGTTGGGCATTCAATTCGTCAAAAAATCGTCACCATTAAACGATCTATTCAAACAAAAGCATAACAAAAGTCATTTGAATTCGATTTAATTTCATGAAATTGAGTAAACATAGGAACTAATTAGTGATATAGTTTCCATTTTCCTTAAACATTGATGCATTTTAATGCTTAGTACTAAGTTCATTTCTGCCTAAAGGCCGGTACTATGTCCGGTTTTCGAGTTGAAAATCATTTTATTTTCGCGATTATTTACAATCAAAATTTTAAATAAAAATAAATATATTCCTGTGAAATTTTAATCGAATATAGATGAAAAGGACAATGCGTATCAATTGAGTTAAATTATCTGGGTTTAATCGCACTATTATAAACAAAACATTTGTTTCGTGCGATTGCGGTATTTATTTGAAAAAAAACGGTGCTTCGAAATGCCCATTTACTCTAAATTCAAATATAGTCACCATTTGTTTAAATAAATACCGTGATCGCAAAGGGAAAACATTTTGTAAGTTATTTTCACATTTAAAATATTTAATTTTCTACGATCGTTATCTCGAAAACTAAGCATTTTACGCAAAATTTTTACTCAACATTTTTTCTTTAAAATACACCATTTATTCCCAATATGTATGTTTTGTAAAAAATGATGTCATTTTTCGAAAAAGTGGTAAAATATTTAAATTTTAAACGATCGATGTCTCGAGAACTAAGCATTTTTGGGAATATGTTTACTAAACATTTTCTCTTTAGAATACACCACTTATTCCCAATTTACACTATTTGATTTAAACTTTGTAAAAAATGTAGCCAGTTTTCGTAAAAGTGGTAAACTATTTAATTTTTCAACGATCGATATCTCGAGAACTAAGCATTTTTAGTAAAATTTTTCTTAATATTTTCTCTTTATAATACACCATTTATTCCCAATATTTATGTTTTGTCTTAAATTTTGTAAAAAATGCAGCCAATTTTCGAAAAAGTGGTAAAATATTTAATTTTCAACGATCGATATCTCGAAAACGAAGGATTTTTTGGCAAAATATTGATGAAATATTTGAACTTTCAACGATCTGAACGATTCAACGATAGGCGACTACAGAGGCCAAAGTTTCGCTTCGATTTGTTTGATATTTTGCCCAGGGAGTAGAACTGATATTACATCTGTGATATCAAAGTTGGTTGAAATCGATTCAGATATAGCTTAAATATATACTTTTCGGCCGATTTACACTCATATGACCACATTGGGCAAAGTTTTACATTGATTCACGTACAATTTTACATAGGGAGTAAAATTAAGATTATTTATATGCGTGCCGAATTCGGTTGAAAGTGGTTCAGATTCATAGGTTGCTCCTACATATATCTTTCGTCCGATTTACCCTCAGTTGACCCCAGAGGCCAAAGTTTTACTACGATTTACGTCAAATTTTGCACAGGGAGTAGAAATGTCATTGTAGCTATGTCTGGATGGGTTGGTGGAAATCGGTTAAGACTCAGATATAGCTCCGTATTTATCTTTCACCCAATTTATACTCAGTTGACCACAGATGCCAAAGTTTCAATTTGATTTGTGTGATATTTTGCAAAGGCAGTGGAACTGACATTACACGTCACAGTCAGTTGACCATAGAGGCCAAAGTTTTACTCTAATTTACAAAGTTTTTTCTCAAATTTGCTATACCTGGAATAATTCCTTAAAGTCGTACAATATTCAGATATAGCTACCACATACACCTTTTGTCCCTTTTATACTCATGTCACTCAATTTACACTCAATTGACCACAGATGGCAAAGTTTCACTTCTATTTATGTGATATTTTGCAAAGAGAGTGGAACTGGCATTACATGTCACAGTTAGTTGACCATAGAGGCCAAAGTTTTACTCAAATTTGCTATACCTGCAATTATTCCTTAAACTCGAACAAGATTCAGATATTGCTACCACATATACCTTTTGCCCCTTTTATACTCATGTGACCAAAGAGGTCAAATCTTTCCCAGATTTAAAGGTGTCATTCTAACTATACAGAAATATATGCACAGTTGATATATTTCCCGTATATACATTTGTATTTCTTTCATCCGATTTAGACTCATATTACCATGGGGCGTAAGATTAGATAGCCTCCATGTACACTGATTTCACAAATTTATTTTATAATAGCCGGAATGCACCTGTAGGAAAGTTTCTCTATCCATATTTTGGATAGATATTTTAATTAGAATAATTTCCAAAAGACGTCTTTAGCAATTATTTATATTATGTTCCTTCAATGTCCGTATCAAAATTATATTATTTACATTAAAAATATTAACAAGTATATACAGCAGTAAGTTCTGCCTGGCCGAATCTTAAATACCCACCACCATGAATCAAATGTAGATTCCTTTGAAATTTCAGGTGTTTGATGACAGATATTCTCCCAAGCAGAGCAGTTCAACTAGTACACTTCCCGAAGATAAATTTAAAGATTTTACCTATGAAGACTATATCAGATTCGGGATTTATAAGAACCATTTTTGTTTGAGTTTTAGAGGAATCATTAACATCTCTTGAAAGTGTGCAAGAAACTGATGAAATAACGCCCTGATGTGTAAATCTGTAGATTTTCACCTGCATTATTTAGATGATTACGAGAATTAAAATCTGAATATTTTACTTTCAGTTTCAAGCAATTTTCTTGATCAGTGCGCCTTCTATACCCTCAGGAAGTGAAATCGGTCTATATGGAGGCCTTACAAAATGGACCGCTAAAACCTAAATCTGATTCACGTTTTTGTGTATCTAAAATACTAGTATTATGGCATTCCAATTTGTCGCAATTCGGACAAAAAACTATAGTTTATAGAAACCCAAGAAGTTAAGTCGGGAAATCGGTTTTATGGGGGCTATACTAAAACATACTCAACAATTTTTTCACACCTCTTTATGGTCCTAAAATACTTCTAGATTTCAAATTTCAGACAAATTGGATAAAAACTACGGTTTCTAGAATCCCAAACAATGAAATCATTTCTTGCACATCTATTTATAGTTATACAAAACCTCCAGATTTTCAATTTCAGGCAAATTGGACAATAACTACGATTTCTACACACCCAAAAAGTAAAATCGCAAGATCGGTCTATATGGGTGCTATACTAAAACAATGACCGATTCTCACCATTTTAGGCGCACCTCGTAACATAATTCTAGATTTCAAATATCGTGCAAATTGGATAAAAACTACGGTTTCTATAAGCCAAAGAAGTAAAATCGGGAGATCGGTATATATGGGAGCTATACCAAACCATGGACCGATGCTCACCATTTTTGGCACACCTCTTAACCGTCCTAAAACACCTCTAGATTTTACATTTCAGGCTAATTGGATAAAAACTACGGATTCTAAAAGCCCAAGAAGTAAAATCGGGAGATCGATCTATATGGGGGCTATACCAAAAAATGGGCCTATACTCACCATTTTTGGCGCACCTCTTAATGGTTCTAAAATACCTCTAGAATTTCAATTTCAGGCAAATTGGACTAAAACTAGGGTTTCTATAAGCCCAAGAAGTAAAATCGGGAGATCGGTCTATATGGGGGTTATACCAAACCATAGACCGATACTCACCATTTTTAGCACACCTCTTTATGGTCTCCAAACACCTCTAGATTTTAAATTTCAGGCAAATGGGATAAAAACTACGGATTCTAGAAGCCCAAGAAATAAAATCGGGAGATCGGTCTATATGGGGGCTATACCAAAACATGGACCGATACTCACCTTTTTTGGCACACCTCTTTATGGTCCTAAAATACCTCCAGATTTCAAATTTCAGGCAAATTGGATGAAAACTACGGTTTCTATAAGCCAAAGACCCCAAATTGGGAGGTCGGTTTATATGGGGACTATATCAAAACCTGGACCGATATAGCCCATCTTCGAACTTGACCTGCCTGCAGACAAAAGACGAGTTTGTGCAAAATTTCAGCACGATTGCTTTATTATTGAAGACTGTAGCGTGATTACAACAGACAGACAGACGGACAGACGGACATGCTTATATTGTCTTAGAATTTCTCCCTCATCAAGAATATATATACTTCATATAGTCGGAAATCGATATTTCGATGTGTTACAAACGGAATGACAAACTTATTATACCCCCGTCACCATTCTATGGTGGTGGGTATAAAAATTGTGATGCTGAATCAGAGTTTATTTACATTTGTTGATTTGGTGACACAGAGAATGTCAGAGGCGATAACTGTGATGAGAATAAACGGCGACATAAATTCAATTTTATTGTAAACAAGTGGCAACATCTTTTTTTAATAAGAAATAATAAAACGTCGATATTTAATAGAAATAATGTATAATTAAGTCTGAAAAGACAAAAACCACTTTAAATATGATAGAGGTTGGCATTCCAGTACAAATCTCAAAGAAAAAAAAAAAGTCCCTGAACTATCAACGTCTCCGAACAATGCGTTGCAATGAAGAAAAACAGCGGGACAGTCCTCAAACAATGCAAATGAGCCCAAACAATGCGCAACGATGAAAAAGTGTCTTCAAACAATGCGCTGAGAGTAAATATATATATATATATATATATATATATATATATATATATATATATATATATATATATATATATATATATATATATATATATATATATATATATATATATATATATATATATATATATATATATATATATATATATATATATATATATATATATATATATATATATATATATATATATATATATATATATATATATATATATATATATATATATATATATATATATATATATATATATATATATATTCTTTGTCTGTGAAAATTGTAAAATTGTAAGGTCGTCCTGAAATTTGGCACAGTTTCTTCTTTTGTCTGAACGTAAATCAAGTTCGAAGATGGGCTATATCGGCCGAGGTTTTGCTATAGCTGCCATATAAACCGATCCCCGATTTGGGATCTTAAGTACCTATACACCAGAATTTTAATGCGATTCGCCTGAAATTGAAAAAAAAAAACGATATTTTAGGTCCACAAAGTGGTGTGCCGAATATGCTGTATATACGTTTTGGGATAGCCCCCAATATAGACCGATCTCTAGATTTGACTTCTTGGGATTCGAAATACAGCAATTTTCATTCGATTTGTCTGAAATTCAAAATATACACACATTTTACAATCTGATGGAGGCTAGTAAAAATCTTAAATACCCACCACCATTTTAGCACCCTCTGCTAAAATGTTGGAACCTCTACGTTGGCTGCCAATTTCATGTAAACTTAAGTTCTTTACTAAAAAGAAGTCTGGCAGAAGCCTGTGCAAAAATCATAAAATTATGTACCGAGTTCCCATTTACGGACGAAAGGGAACCCACCTTCGCTCCACTCCGACCTGATATCGGACTACCACGTACCCTATATTAATTTCACAACTATTCAATGGTGCCTATAAATTCTATCGAAGTAAATCAACAAAGTTTATTTCAATTTTCCCCTTCCCCAACCAGATATCGAAAAATCATATACTAATTTAAAATTCATGTATAAATTTAAACACCTCATCCCACGTTCCCTGTAAATTTCAAGTAGATCGGAGATGTTTAAATTTTTTTTGCAATATCGACAAACACCGTAGTGAAAATCACCCCTAACCTTCCCTGAAAATTCTTCAAAATTTCCTTCAAGTGTGGGGCAAGGAAGGTTGCCTCTTCGTTCATAACCTTCCCCCACTGACTTTGTAAATTTCAAGAAAACTTAAGATTTTTTTTTCAGTTTTAGAGGAGGACCTCCTCCCCGACCAAATATCGAAAAGTGATGTAGCATATCTTTCGTAATGTCAAGCAAATTATAAGCCTAAAGGGCGGTCTCTCTTTCATCCAAATATCACAAAATCGGGTATCAATTATTAATATCGTAACCTCTCCCCAGTCCTCTGTAAATGTCAAGTAACTCGGTAACTCGGTCTCCCTATGCCCTTTTATTTTTATTAAAAATCAGGAACCTGATATAAATTTCATAACCTCATCCGTAAAATTTCAGTCGGGGAAGTTTAGTTTTGTTTTCACTGTACTTTACCAAAAGTCGGGCAAAGGGGTGGTCCCCGTCCCCGACAAAATATCGAAAAATAATGTAGCGGATTTTTGTCTAGATGCCAACCCCAACATTCAATGAAAATTTCAAGCAAATCGCATAATTTTGTTCAAAGTTTCAAAAAGTAGGGCAAGGGGGAGGTCCCCCTCCCCGCCCACATATGAAATCATCACTGTACTTTAAAAAAAAGTCGAATATCGAAATATAAAGTAGCGGATCTTTGTCTAGATGCCAACCCCAACCTTCAATGAAAATTTCAAGCAAATCGGTCAACTTTGGTCCAATTTTCAAAAAGTCCGACAAAGGGGAGGTCCCCCTCCGCGACCACTTGTCAAATAATGAGGTACCCTATTTTCACCACATGAACGCCCCCTACGATCTCTGAAAGTTTCAAGTAAATCGGTTCAGCCGTTTCGGAACATACAAATAAACAAACATAGATTGAATTTTATATGTAGATAAAATTCTTCGTTTATAAATTTTTCGCTTATACAGGGAGGGTTTTTAGCTATTACTAGGTTACTAGGGTCTTTCTAAATCTTTTTAAATAGCCCCATGACTTTATCAAATGTTATTGCTGGGAATTTTATTATATCCTGAACCACTATGTGGCCTCAAAGTACCTCTATTAAATATAACTTGGTCAACTATACCATTTAAAATGATTTCCCTTACGGAGTATGTTTCCTGAAGTAAACCGTTACAATAGTTTTTCAACTATCCGGTCGTAACTACGGCGTATAATAGTTTTGTTTTCTTGCTTGCATAACTCAATCCAATTATGCCTTGCTATTATATTCTGAGCTTCTATTCTGTTTCATAGATATTTCATTAGTGGTTGGTGTTAGCCCCTTGACAAAAAAAAATCTTATCTCCTGATAAAGAATATAGCAGAAAACACAAAATACCAACAATAAGAGACATAACGAAAATTAAGTCAGTATGTCAGTATGTTAAGATGAGTTATTGATTGTGAGTGTATAGAGAAACGCAAATGATGTATTTTAATATAAAATAAAAACAATTAAGTAAATTCAAAAGTCGGGCAGTCGGAAAAAGTTTACTTGCATCGAAAGATTTTGAACTTCCCTTAAGGATTTTGGTATTGAATACGAGCAAAAGATACTACGTCTTTTAAATAAAAACATATTTTTAGCTTTAAATCTAAGATCAATAAAATTAAATTTAGCACAGAGATTTCTTTTATCGATTTTTAGTTCTCTCTTCGAGGTATGTTAATAAAGCTGTTCACAAACAAACACATGCTGAAAAACAAATCCCAAATTATAACGTATAATTCAAAGTAAAAAACGTTCTCTAAATTAAAAAAAAAATTGAAACCATTGATGCTAAATCCTCAAAATAAGTCTTAGCCTATATGTGAAGCGTTCTTATCTTAAATTTAAAAATTCAATATTTCAGCCAATTGAAGAATGATTTCTTTAAATCAAAACTATGTTCCATTACTTTACGGGAAAGTGTCCTTAGTTTAAAGATATACGACTTTAACGAAGGTACGTAAATTTGCAAGAATTGTGTCTTAAAATTAATAAAAAAAGTATATACAGCCGTAAGTTTGGCCAGGCCGAATCTTATGTACCCTCCACCATGGATAGCGTAGAAACATCTACTAAAGACGGTCATCCACAATTAAATTACTTGGGTTACGGCCGATGGCAAGGCATCTTAAAACTTCTTAATATCATCTTCTAAATTGTAAGTTAGTCCACGCGGAATATATAGTAGACAAAACAAAGGTCGATTAAATACGTATATATTAAGTTCTTGACCGGTATATATAGGGAAGAAGTAATTACGAACCGATATAAACTTTTGTGCCGTAATTATAGAGCCAGAATTGAAATGTGGATGTCGCTTTATATAGGGGCTATATACAATTATGAACACAAGTCTACCAAAAATGGCAGATTTTTTACTGTTTGATAGATTGGTAGAATTCTTGATGTTTTGGAAGATTCTGCAAAATATTCCTCTCCAACTATGAAATGCTTCATAAATTTTCTATAGAAATAACATTTTAACAAAATTTTCTAGAGAAATAGAATTCTGACAAAATTTTCTATGGCAATAAAATGTTGACAAAATTTTCTATAGAAATAAAATTTTGACAAAATTTTCTATAGAAATTATATTTTGACAAAATTTCCTAAGGACATGAAATGTTGACAAAATTTTCTATCGAAATAAAATATTGACAAAATTTTCTATAGAAATATAAAATTTTGACAACATTTTCTATGGCAATAACATTTTAGTAAATTTTTTTTTTGCTTGAGTGGCAATCGCGATTTTTCTGTGATTGGTGATCGACTTATATATAATATAGATCGATACAGACCAATTTTGACATCGTTGTTATCGGCCATACACTAGCGAAATGTACCAAATTTCAACCGGATCGGATGAATTTTGCTCCTCCAAGAGGCTCCGGAGGTCAAATCTTGGGACCGGTTTATATAATGGCTATGTATAATTATCGACCGATGTGGACCAATTTTTGTATGGTTGTTAGGGACCATATACAAACACCATGTACCACATTTCAGCCGGATCGGATGAAATTTGCTTCTCTTTGAGGCTCCGCAAGCCAAATCTGGGGATCGGTTTATATGGGGCTATATATAATTATGGACCGATGTGGACCAATTTTTGTATGGTTGCTAGAGACCATATATATGAAATGTTGATAAAATTTTCTATAGAAATAAAATTTTGACAACATTTTCTATGGAAATAAAACTTTGACAAAATTTTCTATAGAAATAAAATTTTGCCAAAATTTTCTATAGAAATAAAATTTTGACAAAATTTTCTATGGAAATAAAACTTTGACAAAATTTTCTATTGAAATAAAATTTTGACAAAATTTTCTATAGAAATATAAAAATTTTTTAGATTATTTTTGGCTCAAGTGGCAATCGGGATTTTTTGTGATTTTCATGTACCAAATTTCAGCCAGATCGGGTGAAATAGGCTTCTTTTAGAGGCTCCGCAAACCAAATCTGTAGGTCCGTTTATATGGGAACTATACGTAAAAGTGAACCGATATGGCCCATTTGCAATACCATCCGACCTACATCAATAACAACTACTTGTGCCAAGTTACTTGTTTCGTTCGGAAGTCAGCGTGATTTCAACAGACGGATGGACGGACGGACATCCTTAGATCGACTCAGAATTTCACCACGACCCAGAATATATATACTTTATGGGGTCTCAGAGCAATATTTCTATGTGTTACAAACAGAATAAGAAAGTTAATATACCCCCATACTATGGTGGAGGGTATAAAAATATTTTAATCAAAGCTTTTAACAGGTTGGCTGATAAGTCCCCGGTCTAATAAAGGAAAACACAATTTTTGTCAAAATTCGTTTTTATTATTCAACATAGTTCCCTTCAAGAGCGGTACAACGATTATAACGACCTTCCAATTTTTTTATACCATTTTGGTAGTACTCCTTCTGTTTCGCCTCAAAATAGGCCTCAGTTTCGGCGATCACCTCTTCATTGCAGCCAAATTTTTTCCCTGCGAACAACCTTTTTAGGTCTGAGAACAAGAAAAAGTCACTGGGGGCCAGATCTGGAGAATACGGCCAAATTTTTCCCTGCGAGCATCCTTTTGAGGTCTGAGAACAAGAAAAAGTCACTGGGGGCCAGATCTGGAGAATACGGTGGGTGGGGAAGCAATTCGAAGCCCAATTCATGAATTTTTGCCATCGTTCTCAATGACTTGTGGCGCGGTGCGTTGTCTTGGTGGAGCAACATTTTTTTCTTCTTCATATGAGGCCGTTTTGCCGCGATTTCGACCTTCAAACGCTCCAATAACGCCATATAATAGTCACTGTTGATGGTTTTTCCTTCTCAAGGTAATCGATAAAAATTATTCCATGCGCAAAAAAGAGGCCATTACTTTGCCAGCGGACTTTTGAGTCTTTCCACGCTTCGGAGACGGTTCACCGGTCGCTGTCCACTCAGCCGACTGTCGATTGGACTCAGGAGTTTAATCCATTGTCACATATCGATGGAAAAACTGGGGTGTATTACGAGTTAACAGCTGCAAACACCGCTCGGAATCATCAACACGTTGTTGTTTTTGGTCAAATGTGGGCTCGCGCGGCACCCATTTTGCACAGAGCTTCCGCATATCCAAATATTGATGAATGATATGACCAACACGTTCCTTTCATATCTTTAAGGCCTCTGCTATCTCGATAAACTTCATTTTACGGTCATTCAAAATCTTTTTGTGGATTTTTTTGATGTTTTCGTCGGTAACCACCTCTTTCGGGCGTCCACTGCGTTCACCGTTCTCCGTGCTCATTTCACCACGCTTGAATTTTGCATACCAATCAATTATTGTTGATTTCCCTGGGGCAGAGTCCGGAAACTCATTATCAAGTTTTCGCTTCCACCGTATTTTTTCCCTTCAGAAAACAGTATTTTATCAAAACACGAAATTCCTTTTTTCCATTTTTTTCACAATAACAAAAGTTGCTTCACAAAAGACGCACTTTCTCACAAACTAATTGACTTACAGACGTCAAATTTTGACACGACTTATCAGCCAACCTGTTACACTTTATCTTCATTAAACTGTCATTATTTTATAGAATTTTTTCCATAATATTTTGTAAATTGCACATCCTAAACTTTAGGTTGCGTAATCTTTAATACCACGTACATATTTTTTCAGTGTATAGTTGAAGTGATTTTATTTTAAATCTAAAAATTGAATATTTCAGTTAATTTAAGTGCAATTTATCTTAATCAAAAATTCATAAGAAATTAGCATATAAGACCCAAATTGAATCATCTCACCTTACTAGAGACTATGGAAGTGTGGATGGGCCGACACTGAAACATATGTATAGTCAGGCTTGTAAGATGGGTATCTGGTATTTTCTTTTCAATTGCTTAATAATACCAATTCCTTAATCTTCATGTCCAATTAGCTCGTATTAAAATTGTAATAATATGTAACAAAAATGTTTTTCTTTACTATATGGAAAATTTTCCTTAGTTCAAATACAAACGTCTTGAACAGAGGAATGCAAATTTCCAAAATATCCCAGCAAAAAAAAGTGTCGCCAAAAAGTAATGAAAATGTTCTTGTTGGATCCGGAAGTGGTGCAAAATTGACTCAGAAGCAATGAATTTAACATTGGCTTGTCTTATGATGGAAGTCCTCCATTTCAACAGCCGTTGCAGTGAATTTGCATCACTTCTTTAGGTGTGATCCGAATTCAATGTCTTGGATGTAAATTAAAAAATTCTGTGATATTTTGTCAAATAACTATTTTTTATAATTTTTAATGGATTCTAACGCTTGGTGGAAACATTTGACCTCAAATATTTTCAAAAATTTATAATTTTTATACCCTTCACCACTACTGTGGTACAGGGTATAATAAGTTTGTGCATTTGTATGTAACGCCAAGAAGTAAAAGTCTGAGACCCATCGTTTAGTATACCGATCATCTTAGAATTAAATTCTGAGTCGATTTAGCGATGTCCGTCTGTCTGTCTGTCTGTTGATGTATTTTTGTGTGCAAAGTACAGCTCGCAGTTTTAGTCCGATTGTCCTAAAATTTGGTATAGGGTCCTGTTTCGGCTCAAAGACGATCCCTATTGATTTTGAAAGAAACAGGTTCATATTTAGATATAGCTGTCATATATATTTTTCACCGATCTGGTCATAATTG
Source organism: Haematobia irritans (assembly GCF_050003625.1). NCBI lineage: Eukaryota > Metazoa > Arthropoda > Insecta > Diptera > Muscidae > Haematobia > Haematobia irritans. The sequence goes on along the minus strand of NC_134398.1, from coordinate 192,775,652 downwards.
GCGATCTTCCTCGAATTCCGTACATCCGAATATTTTATGAGTCTCGAAAAACTTGCAAAATATCATCTAAATCGGTTCAGATTTAGATATAGCTCCCATATATAGCTTTCGCCCGATTTACACTCATTTGCCCACAGAGGCCAATTTTTTGCTCCGATTTAGTTGAAATTTTGCACAGGCAGTAGAATTAGCATTGTAGCTATGTGTGCTAAATTTGGTTGAAATCGGTTCAGATTTAGATATAGCTCCCATATATAGCTTTCGCCCGATTTACACTCATATGACCACAGAGGCCAATCTTTTACTCCGATTTAATTGAAATTTTGCACAGAGAGTAGAATTAGCATTGTAGATATGCGTGCCAAATTTGGTTGAAATCGGTTCAGATTTAGATATATCTCCCATATATAGCTTTAGCCCGATATGGGCTAATACGGTCCCAGAAGCCAGAGTTTTACCCCAATTTGGCTGAAATTTTGCACTAGGAGTACAATTAACAGTATAGTCAAGTGTGCCAAATATTATTGAAATCGGTTCAGATTTAGATATAGCTCCCATATATATCGTTCGCCCGATTTACACTCATATGACCACAGAGGCCAATTTTTAACTCCGATTTAATTGAAATTTTGCACAGGGAGTAAAATTAGCATTGTAGCTATGCGTGTCAAATTTGGTTGAAATCGGTTCAGATTTAGATTTAGCTCCCATATATATGTTTTTCTGATTTCGACAAAAATGGTCAAAATACCAACATTTTCCTTGTAAAATCGCCACTGCTTAGTCGAAAAGTTGTAAAAATTACTCTAATTTTCCTAAACTTCTAATACATATGTATCGAGCGGTAAATCATAAATAAACTTTTGCGAAGTTTCCTTAAAATTGCTTCGGATTTAAATGTTTCCCAGCCTAGTGCACTAGCCAACTTAAATTTTGAGTCTATAGATTTTGTAAAAGTCTATCAAATTCTGTCCACATCGAGTGATATTTAAATGTATGTATTTGGGACAAACCTTTATATATAGCCCCCAACACATTTAACGGATGTGATATGATATCGAAAATTTAAATCTACAAAGTGGTGCAGGGTATAATAAAGTCGGCCCCGCCCGACTTTAGACTTTCCTTACTTGTTTCAGATTGGATTTAGCATTTTTGTCGATAAAATTTAAATGATTTGTATCATTTTATGAATTCTTACTATTTGAAACACAAAAAGTTAAAATTATCCATAAAAAGTAGGAAAAAACCACGTTATAAAAAATTTGAATTAAAATAACTTCCTGAGTAGTTAAAATAAAGAACATCATTGGGAGTGCATCTTCTGGAAGTGCTTTTAAAGTTGTACTTTTGGAAGAACTTCCATTTTTTTTTGCTGGGATGTATCCCAAATTTAATAAAAAATTATTTTTGAAACAAAGTTTAATAATGTTCTTTTAATTAAAATTTCGTTATTTAAAAAAAATGTGTTTAATATTGTATAAATTGTTGTAAAATAAATTTAAGTTGCGTAAATATATTTTTTTTAGTGTAGAATGGTAATTATACTCTTTGTGCAAAATTGCAAGTAAATTGGTGGATATTTGGATTTCCGGTGGTCATGTGACTGAATTTGAACTATATCTAAATCTGAACCGATACTAAACTATAGGCCTCAAACTGGTGCTTCTTTATTTTACATGCAAATGTATGTTACAAACTTATTATGCTATTATACGATGAACCACAGTATTGGTGAAAGGTATACAAATACGGAAATATATCAAATTGTTTGTGATTAATTCAGGTAAATTCCATATTTCTGAAATCTGTAATTTTGTAGTTGCAATAAAGAAAATCCTGGAATTTTAATTGTTTTTTTTGGCAAAATTTTGTATACGGACATCCTGACCCACTATACCACATTTCTCCTGGTCTGACCCTACTTCAACGAATTTTTCACATTCCATTCAAACGGTCATCAAATATGCATACATATTATATAGGTATTTCAATATGTTTTGTGATTTTCACGAAAGCATTTTGGCAATATGTTCCAAATTGGCCCATTATTGATTACATTCAATATTAAAAACAATTCACTGAAGTTTTAGACCCCATCATATTTAACCAACCCCTCAATATTCATTATTCCTTTTTTGTTTTCAGTAAACAAATTTAATAGCATCTCTCTACAAAGATACCTCTACTAAATATGTATGTGTGTATATGTGTCGTGTGCATTGGCTCCTTCAGTAAGGATGTTTTCTCTAGACTCTACTACTACTATTCCCCATTATTGTGGCATCTGTGTACACTCTTGATGGCTGATGGGTTGGTTTGCATCCTTATTATTATGATTATTACTCTTACTCTTATATACATCATGCTCTTCACCTTTGATGTGAAGATAAACCTTGTTTGGTTAAAGCGGTAAAGATGAATGAAGGAAAGGATCTTCAACATGCTTCCGTTGTTGTTGTTTGGTTGGTGTGTAGCAACATTTTATTTAACGATATTTTAAATGAAACAATTTCCCATTTTTTCGTGGGTAGTGGTAATCAGTTTTTTCTTTGCACGTTGTCATTTTTTTTCTCATTCACTTCAATGGTTTTTGTTTTTCATCCTGTGGAAATAGTGTAGAACAAGTCATGGAGTCAAACCGCGAGAGTCAAAAGGACAACGTGTTTTTAGCGCATACACATCCCATTCGCACTATTTTCCTTTCCAACAGACCATGCATTCTCTTTTTGATTACACGCTCCGCTAGCAGTGCCAGTCGACTATCAATGATGCAGGCAAAGAATACAGTGGTGTGAAATGGAAAATTCTTTAATTAAGATCTTTCAGCCGTAGATATTTTTTTTTGACCATCCAAATTGCACGAAACTAGAAGTAAAATTTCCCGTTTTTATTTCGTATGCTAATTCGAGTCATGCGGGTTAACATATTTATGGCCTGTTCCTGTATATCGAACGAAAGCTTTCTTTCGTATTCCAAACGAAAGAAAATTGATTTTTGTTCTTTTATTTCGAAAGGCAAGTCACTTCATATTTTGTTGTCGAGTAATAAACGAACATATACAATAAGTGTCAAGAAAAAAGTAAAAGCATTGTTAACATTTGAATGAATTCTCAGGCCAAAAATTTAAAAATACTCATTTTTAATAATCAATGTATTCTCATACAAACGAATCGAACTTTTAAAAATAGAAAAACCCAAATTCATTCGAATTCGAGTGACTGCCTTTCTTTCGAACTGGTTTTCGTTCGATATACAGGAACAGGGCATTAAATGATCGATTTCAAATTATATGAAAGACCTTAATTCATCGGATTTTGTTGTATTCTTAGATGAGATCTAGAACCATTTTTGTTTAGAGTATCAGGTTCTTATAGATTCAAAATCTAATGTAGCCAATGTATATGTAAAAATTTTGACCGATCTGTTTGGAAGAGTTTTCTAAGGAAATTAGTATATTTAATTCATGGTGATGGTAACTTAAGATTCAGCCCGGCCAGAATTAAGGCTAGGGCAGGTTGGGAAACTGAAATTATTATATCCCAGCCATAGAGGGGTAATAATTGGAACACAAAAAAAAATTTCTCGAAACCTGGAAGTTTCCATACAATTTTCTAAAGGACTAAAACGAAAAATATAAGATGTCATTCGGAATGTAAACAGAAATAAGCAAGGAAAGTATAAAGTAGATATAAACTTCTATACCATCTCAAATCCATCAAATATATTTAAATGTGGACAACATTTTGTTAGACTTCTACAAATTTAAATCGGCTAATGCCTCGTGTTCGGAACACAATGTTAATAAAAACAAGTAAGAAAATTCTAAAATCGAGCGGAGCCGACTGTATACCCTTCACCAATTTATACACCGAAATTTTTTCAAATCCTTCAAATTTGTTGGGAGATATTTAAAGGTTTATATTTCCATATACATATATTTAAATCTGAACCGATATGAACAATATTTTTTACACTTCTAATTGGCTAACGTTATGGGACGAAATAAAATGTTAGTAAAAAATATGGGAAATATTTAAAGCTAAAGATATTTTTATTTTGGCTTTTTCGTATCTATATTTTTTGAACCACTTAACTTATAACAGATCAACCACACGATTATTCGTCATCTTAATACCTTTTATTTAAGTACCAACAACGTTATAATCGGACATTTCTAACTCGAGATATAATTTCTTTAGTGAAAAAGAGCGAAAAAGTAAAATAACGGGATATCTCAAAAACTGTTCCAGAAAAATTTTTTTAACTTTTTTTCGAATTCAGCAGATCAAAATCGACTCTCATCAAGAGTACACTTTCAATCTAAACTAGTGTAATGTGCTTTTTGAATAATCCGGTTAGATATGTGGAATGAATTTCATATGTTCTGTTACATTTTTATACCCTTCACCACTACTGTGGTACAGGGTATAATAAGTTTGTGCATTTGTATGTAACGCCAAGAAGGAGTAATCATAGACCAACCTTTTAGTATACGGATCGGCTTAGAATTAAATTCTGAGTCGATCTAGCGATGTCCGTCTGTCTGTCTGTCCGTCTGTCTGTCCGTCTGTCTGTCTGTCTGTTGATGTATTTTTGTGTGCAAAGTACATCTCGCAGTTTTAGTCCGATTATCCTAAAATTTAGTATAGAGTCCTGTTTCGGCTCAAAGACGATCCCTATTGAGTTTGGAAAAAATCGGTTCAGATTTGGATATAGCTGCCATATATATTTTTCACCGATCTGGTCATAATTGGCGTGTATATCAACCGATCTTCCTCAAATTCCGTACATCTGAATATTTTATGAGTCTCGAAAAACTTGCCAAATATCAGCAAAATCGGTTCAGATTTAGATATAGCTCCCATATATAGCTTTCGCCCGATTTACACTCATTTGCCCACAGAGGCCAATTTTTTGCTCCGATTTAGTTGAAATTTTGCATAGGGAGTAGAATTAGCGTTGTAACTATGCGTGCCAAATTTGCTTGAAATCGGTTCAGATTTAGATATAGCTCCCATATATATCGTTCGCCCGATTTACACTCATATGACCACAGAGGCCAATTTTTAACTCCGATTTAGTTGAAATTTTGCACAGGGAGTAGAATTAGCATTGTAGCTATGCGTGCCAAATTTGGTTGAAATCGGTTCAGAGTTAGATATAGCTCCCATATATATGTTCTTCTGATTTCGACAAAAATGGTCAAAATACCAACATTTTCCTTGTAAAATCACCACTGCTTAGTCGAAAAGTTGTAAAAATGACTCTAGTTTTCCTAAACTTCTAATACATATATATCGAGCGATAAATCATACATAAACTTTTTCGAAGTTTCCTTAAAATTGCTTCAGATTTAAACGTTTCCCATATTTTTTTACTAACATTGTGTTCCACCCTAGTGCATTAGCCGACTTAAATTTTGAGTATATAGATTTTGTAGAAGTCTATCAAATTCTTCCAGATCGAGTGATATTTAAATGTATGTATTTGGGACAAACCTTTATACATAGCCCCCAACACATTTGACGGATGTGATATGGTATCGAAAATTTAGATCTACAAAGTGGTGCAGGGTATAATATAGTCGGCCCCGCCCGACTTTAGACTTTCCTTACTGGTTTAAATATATATTTCATTTTCATTTATTTCAGTCTAAGGATATATAAAACTCTGTAAGGATTTGTGCGTTTTTGCTTTGCAATAGGGAAAAAAAAACAAAATTTCCTTTATTTTGGTGTATCATTTTACCCATAAATATATATTTTTCACAGAGATTTGATAAAATTAAACGTTACGTTGGTAGTGTCCGCTTAGACGTGTAAGTCAGTTAGAGGTATAGGAAAATATGAGGCATTTTTACAAATTTTGATACTTACCAGTGTCGATTTTACCAAGATATGGACTGCACCTTGCGAAGATATCAATATTTAGTTAGGTCATATAGGACATGACCTAAATATGGGAAAATCATCATAGAATTGTTTAAAATTTTTGGTATAGGGAGCAAGGTTGCCACAGTTGGTAAAATTCTACCAAAAATGGTAGATTATTACTGTTTGGTAGAACTAGTTATGTTTTGGAAGATTTCGCAAAATATTACTCTCCAACTACGTTGTATATAAAAAATTTTCCATAGAAATAAAATTTTGAAAAAAATTGCTATAGCAATAACATTTTAACAAAAATTTTTATAGAAATAAAATTTTAACAAAATTTTCTATCGAAATAAAATTTAGACAAAATTTTCTATAGAAATAAAATTTTGACAAAAATTTCTATAGCAATAAAATTTTGACAAAAATTTCTATAGAAATATAATTTGGAAAAAAATTCTTTAGAAATAAAAGTTTGACAAAACAAAATTTTGACAAAATTTTCTATAGAATTTAAATTTTGACAAAATTTTATATAGAAATAAGATTTTGTATAGAAATAAAATTTAGACAAAATTTTCTTTAGAAATAAAATATAGACAAAATTTTTTTTAGAAATAAAACTTTGACAATAATTTCTATAGAAATAAAATTTTGTTGCTGTTTTTTGATTTCAGTTTAAACCCATGCATTGACTAAACTACAAGTGTAGTTTAACCAACAGAGGAAAAGGATGTTTGTCAAATTTATTTGGGCAAAGCACTATAGACGGCAAGATGGTTGGATGGACGCACGTTTTGGAATTACCACATTCTTCATCAGCATCCTCTACTTGCAGCAAAAAAAAATTTCTATAGAAATAAAATTTTGACAAAATTTTCGATAGAAATAAAATTTTGACAAAATTTTCTATAGAAATAAAATTGTCACTAAATTTTCTATAGAAATAAAATTTTGACCAAATGGAACTAAAATCTTGACAAAATTTTCTAAAGAAATAAAATTTTAGACAACATTTTCGTTAGAAAAAAAATATAGACAAAATTGTCTATAAAAATAAAATTTGGAAAAAAAAATTTCTTTAGAAATAAAAGTTTGACAAAACTTTATATATAAATAAGTTTTGACAAAAATTTTTATAGAAATAAAATTTTGACAAAAATTTCTATAGATATAAACTTTTGACAAAATTTCCTATAGAAATAAAATTTTGGCAAGACTTTCTTTATAAATAAAATTTTGACTAAATTTTCTTTATAAATAAAATTTAGACAAAATTTTCTTTAGAAATAAAATATAGACAAAATTGTCTATAGAAATAATATATAGACAAAACTTTCTATAGAAATAAAATTTTGGCAAGATTTTCTTTATAAATAAAATTTTGACTAAATTTTCTTTATAAATAAAATTTAGACAAACTTTTCTTTAGAAATAAAATATAGACAAAATTGTCTATAGAAATAATATATAGACAAAATTTTCTTTAGAAATAAAACTTTGACAAAAATTTCTACAAAACTTAAATCTACACAAAATTTTCTATAGAAATAACATTTTGACAAAATTTTCTATAGAAATAAAATTTTGACAAAATTTTCTATAAAACAAAAAATTCGTTTCGTTTTGCTATTGTTGGTTTTTTTCTTTCATCATTGTTGTCGTTTTTGATTTCAGCCTAAAACCATGCATTGACAAGTGTAGCTTAACCAACACAGGAAAAGAATGTTTGTCAAAATTATTTGGGCAAAGCCCTATGGACTGCAAGTGTGGTTCATTATTGGGTTTAATGAACTACCTGAATTTATTCTGATAATTGGTTGATAGTTTTGCTGCAAGTAGAGGATGCTGATGAGGAATGTGGTAATACCGAAACGTGCGTCAATCCAACCATCTTGCAGTTCATAGGGCTTTACCCAAATAATTTTGACAAACATTATTTTCCTGTGTTGGTTAAGCTACACTTGTAGTTTAGTCAATGCATGGTTTTAGGCTGAAATCAAAAACGACTACAATGAAACAAAAAATTGTGAAAAAAAATAGAAATAAAAGTTTGAATTTATATATAAATAAAATTTTGACAAAATTTTTTATAAAAATAAAATGTTGAAAAAATTATGTATACAAACAAAATTTTGACAAAATTTTCTTTAGAAATAAAATTTTGACAAAAATTTCTCTAGCAATAAAATTTTGTTAAAAGTTTCTATAGAAATGAAATTTAAAAAAAAAAAAAAACAAGTAAGGAAAGTCTAAAGTCGGGCGAGGCCGACTATATTATACCCTGCACCACTTTGTAGATCTAAATTTTCGATACCACATCACATCCGTCAAATGTGTTGGGGGCTATATATAAAGGTTTGTCCCAAATACATACATTTAAATATCACTCGATCTGGACAGAATTTGATAGACTTCTACAAAATCTATAGATTCAAAATTTAAGTCGGCTAATGCACTAGGGTGGAACACAATGTTAGTAAAAAAAATATGGGAAACATTTAAATCTGGAGCAATTTTAAGAAAACTTCGCAAAAGTTTATTTATAATTTATCGCTCGATATATATGCATTAGAAGTTTAGGAAAATTAGAGTCATTTTTACAGCTTTTCGACTAAGCAGTGGCGATTTTACAAGGAAAATGTTGGTATTTTGACCATTTTTGTCGAAATCAGAAAAACATATATATGGGAGCTAAATCTGAACCGATTTCAACCAAATTTGGCACGCATAGCTACAATGCTAATTCTACTCCCTGTGCAAAATGTCAACTAAATCTGAGCAAAAAATTGGCCTCTGTGGTCATATGAGTGTAAATCGGGCGAAAGCTATATATGGGAGCTATATCTAATTGGCACGCATAGCAACAATGCTAATTCTACTCCCTGTGCATAATTTCAAATAAATCGGAGCAAAAAATTAGCCTCTGTGGTCATATGAGTGTAAATCGGGCGAAAGCTATATATGGGAGCTATATCTAAATCTGAACCGATTTCCACCAAATTTGACACGCATAGCTATATTGCTAATTCTACTCCCTGTGCAAAATTTCAACTAAATCGGGGCAAAAAATAGGCCTCTGTGGACAAAGCTGTTTAAATCGGGCGAAAGCTATATATGGGAGCTATATCTAAATCTGAACCGATTTGGATGATATTTTGCATGTTTTTCGAGACTCATAAAATATTGGGATGTACGGAATTTGTGGAAGATCGGTTGATATGCACGCCAATTATGACCAGATCGGTGAAAAATATATATGGCAGCTCTATCTAAATCTGAACCGATTTTTTCCAAAATCAATAGGGATCGTCTTTGAGCCGAAACAGGACCCTATACTAAATTTTAGGACAATCGGACTAAAACTGCGAGCTGTACTTTGTACACAAAAATACATCAACAGACAGACAGACAGACAGACAGACAGACAGACAGACGGACATCGCTAAATCGACTGAGAATTTAATTCTAAGACGATCGGTATACTAAACGATGGGTCTCAGACTTTTCCTTCTTGGCGTTACATACAAATGCACAAACTTATTATACCCTGTACCACAGTAGTGGTGAAGGGTATAAAAATCTTTAGAAATAAAAGTTTGATAGAATTTTATATATAAATAAAATTTTGATAAAAATTTCTATAAAAATAAAAATTTCAAAAGAACTAAAATTTTGATAAAATTTTCTGTAGAAATAAATTTTGACAAAATTTTCTATAGAAATAAAATTTTGTACAGAAATAAAATTTTAACAACATCTTCTATAGAAATACAATTTTGACAATAGTTTCTATAGGAATAAAATTTTGACAAAAATTTCTATAGCAATAATATTTTGACAAAAAGTTCTGTAGTAATAAAATTTTGACAAAGATTTCTATAGCAATAAAATTTTAACAACATTTTCCATAAAAATAAAATTTTGAAAAGAATTTCTATGGAAAAATAAAATAGAAAACATTTTCTATAGAAATAACATATTGAAAAAATTTTCTATAGAAAAACATCTGTACTGATTTTTTCCAAAACCAATAGGGATTATCTATGAGCCGAAGTAAGTTCCTGTGCCAAATTTGAGGATGATTGCACATCAACTGCGAGCTGTACTTTGCACACAAAAATACGTGAACAGAAAGACGGACAGGCAGACCAAGAGACGGACTTCGCTAAATCGATTCATAATATAATTCTACGATGATTGGTATACTGAAAAATGGGTCTTAGACTGGTTCTTCTTGGCGTTACATTTAAAATTTGTATACCCTTTACCACAGTAGTAGTGAAGGGTATAACAATTATTGGAAATATTTAAATAAATTTTTAGGCAACTTAGCAAAAGTCCATTTATGATTTATGGGTCGATAGGCATGTATTAGAAATATAGGAAGATTTTAGTAATTTTTGCAAGTTTTCGACTTAGCAGTGGACATTTTAGAAGGAAGTTGTGGGTATTTTGGCCATTTTTGTCCAAATCAGAAAAACATATATATGGGAACAATTTCTACCAAATTTGACATCCACAGTAATAATATTATCGTTACTCCCTGTGCAAAGTTTCACTTAAATCGGAGTTAAAATTTAGTATCTGGTCGTACGAGTGTAAATAATGCGAAAGATATATATGAGAGTTATATGAAAAACTAAACCGATTTCAACCAAATTTGGCACAATTTACAACACTATAAAGTGTACTCCTACAAAACTTGAAGCAAATAAAAGTAAAAATCTGGCATGTAGGGCCATATAAGTGAATATCGGTCCAAAGATATATGGGAACTATATCTAAATCTGAACCGATTTCTTTCCAAAATCAATTGGGTTATATTCTGACCTTAGAAACATACTCATGCAAAATTTTAAGGCGATTGGACTAAAACTGTGAAAGTGTGTTAACAGACAGACGAACAAACGGATATATCTAGATCGAATTAGGGGCTGACCCTGAACATTATTTATGTCTTTGGCAATAATGGAGGTATCTTCAGCCATTACAACAAGGTACCTTACAATTTTATATATAATCGTTCATCTGGCCGATTTAGTGTTTAACAGTAACCCCTTTATGGTTTACTTTTGGAACCCCTGTTCATTTCTTCAAGTACAGAACTTTGAATGTTGAAGCATATATGGCTCTTACAGCTACTGATTATGTGGTTGTCAATGGTGCTACAATGACTCTTGCAGCTTTATTCCTGTTGGTTGTTTTTTTTTCGGCATGCGAAAAACGCTAGCTTTTTATGATGTACTATATTTATATGAATATACTCATCACATATATGTTGTAAGCATACTTAAACATACACCATGGTTTGTTTTCTTCCTGAATTTATGACTCATAAAAATATCCATTGTTTAATCATAGGTTTGTGTGTGTGTGTGTATGTAACCTGCAATTTTCACACATACTCGTTTAGCGTGATGATCTAGCCGTGGTAAAATGAAATATGAATAGCTGCCAGAGTGTATGGTTTATTCACTTACCCGTACACACACACATACACTTGCATACAGGAACCGTATGTTCTATAAAAATAATGAAACCGGAAACACCTTGAAGTTAATTTAATTTGCCAGCAAAGTAGTACAATGCAGATGCTTTACTATGAAGCTTTTGGCATTAAAAATATGGAAATTAACTTGGTTTTATATTGTAGCGTTTTTTTTTTTTTTTGTTTGGTTTTTTGGTTTAAAATTTATGAATTAAATCAACGACACTTACTTATGATATTTCAATAAATCATAGGAAATTAACATTGGGCAGACTCTATAGATTATACTCACTTTTAAAAAACGGAAATAGTTTCGTGATGTGAAACGTATATAAATTATTTCATGGATTTATTTATGGATAATTTATTGAGCAATTGGACAGTGAAGGGATTTATTGTATGTTTTGGGAATAATATATCATATTGTTATTAATTCACAATTTAATTGACAAGTTTCCAATTTAAAATATTACACTAAAATGCGATATTATTGAAAATTAAATAGGATGGGAGGTATTCTAATCTTTTCATTCCGCTTATAACAAATCGAAATATTGGTCGCATAACGTACACACATTTTTTTTTTCTGATTCAATCACCAAATTAATTGTTTCAATTATTTTTTTTTATTGAAATATCTTCAATTGAGAAAATTATAGCTTCAATCACAGTTTAAGTTGGGCATAAAAAAGATTTGATAAAAAAATTATTGATTTGATTTGAAAATTTCAATGAATTTTTTAATTGATTCAATCAAAAACATAATTGGTGTCAATTGTAAAACTCAGTCAGGGTTTTAATTAATTCAATTAATTATTTAGCTAAAACTCAATCCAATTTTCAATTAGCTTTTTAATTAAATCTGTTATACAATTAATTTGGTTTTGCAATCAACATCGATTAAATGTTTTAATTAAATTGTTAGTTGTTTCAAAATAATGCGAAAAATATCAATTAATTTTTATACCCACCACCATAGAATAATAAGTTTGTCATTCCGTTTGCAACACATCGAAATATCGATTTCCGACTATATAAATTATATATATTCTTGATCAGGGAGAAATTCTAAGACGATATAAGCAAGTCCGTCTGTCCGTCCGTCTGTCTGTCTGTCTGTCTGTCTGTCCGTCTGTCTGTTGTAATCACGCTACAGCCTTCAATAATGGCACTATCGTCCTGAAATTTGGCACAGATTCGTCTTTTGTTTGCAGACAGGTCAAGTTCGAAGATGGGCTAATATCGGTCCAATTTTTGATATAGTCCCCATATATACCGACCTCCCGATTTGGGGTCTTGGGCTTATAAAAACTGTGGTTTTTTTCCAATTTTCCTGAAATTGGAAATCTAGAGGTATTTTAGGACCATCAAAAAGTGTACCGAAAATGGTGCCTATCGGTCCATGTTTTGGTATAGCCCCCATATGGACCGATTTCCCGATTTTTCTTCTTGGGCGTCTAGAAAGTGTATTTTCTATCCGATTTGCCTGAAACTGGAAATCTAGAGGTAATCTAGGATCATAAAGAGGTGTGCCGAAAATGGGGGTATCGGTCCATGTTTTGATATAGCCCCCATATAGACAGATCTTCCGATTTTACTTCTTGGGCTTCTAATATCCGTACATGCATATAAAATCCATATAAAATTTTAGTTATATGGGAAATTTTGCCAAAATTTTATTCCTATAGGATAATATTGTCAACGTTTTATTTCTATAAAAAATATTGTCAACATTTTATTTGTTTAAAATATATTGTCAATATTTCATTTAAATAGGATATTTTTATACCCTCCACCATAGGATGAGGGTATATTAACTTTGTCATTCCGTTTTTAACACATCGAAATATTGCTCTAAGACCCCATAAAGTATATATATTCTGGGTCATGGTGAAATTCTGAGTCGATCTGAGCATGTCCGTCCGTCCGTCTGTTGAAATCACGCTAACTTCCGAACGAAACAAGCTATCGACTTCAAACTTGGCACAAGTAGTTGTTATTGATGTAGGACGGATGGCATTGCAAATGGGCCATATCGGTCCACTTTTACGTATAGCCCCCATATAAACGGACCCTCAAATTTGGCTTGCAGACCTTCTAAGAGAAGCAAATTTTATCCGATCCGGCTGAAATTTGGTACATGGTGTTAGCATATGGTCTCTAACAACTATGCAAGAATTGGTCCACATCGGTCCATAATTATATATAGCCCCCATATAAACCGATCACCAGATTTGACCTCCGGAGCCTCTTGGAAGACCAAAATGCATTTGATTCAGTTGATATTTGGTACGTGGTGTTAGTATATGGCCTCAAACACCCATGCAAAAATTGTTCGAAATCGGTCCATAATTATATATAGGCCCCATATAAACCGATCCCCAGATTTGACCTCCGCAGCCCCTTGGAAGAGTTCGATTCGGTTGAAATTTGGTACGTGATGTTTGTATATGGTATCCAAAGACCATGCAGGAATTGGTTCATATCATCCCATAATTATATATAACCCCCATATAAACCCATCCCCAGATTTGACCTCCGGTGCCTTTTGGCGAAGCAAAATTCATCTGATCTGGTTGAAATTTAGTACGTGGTGGTAGTATATGATATTTAACAACCATAGCCCCCATATTAACCGATCCCGAGATTTGGTTTTGGAGCCTCTTGGTACGTTTAGAAGAAGTTTCTACGCAATCCATGGTGGAGGGTACATAAGCTTCGGCCTGGCCGAACTTACGGCCGTATATACTTGTTTTTAGATCGATTCAGAGTTAAATGTATGTATTTGGGACAAAATCCTCTATCTATAGCACCAAACACATTTGACGTATTTTATATGGTATCGAAAATGTGAATCTACAAAGTGGTGCAGTGTATAATATAGTGGGCTCCGCCCGACTTTAAACTTTCCTTACTTGTTTTATTATGTGTGGTATTTGTTCTTGGAAGTTTTCTGGCTAGCGGTTTGGAAGTGATAGAGGCCTGAAGTTGGTCATTATAAAATTCTGATATGCCATCCTAACAATGTTGGGAGCCACCGTGGTGCAATGGTTAGCATGCCCGCCTTGCATGCACAAGGTCGTGGGTTCGATTCCTGCTTCGACCGAATACAATAGTTTTTCAGCGGTAGAGTAATGCTGGTGACATTTCTGAGGTAGTAATGCTGGTAACATTTCTGAGGGTTTCGAAGCTTCTCTAAATGGTTTCACTGCAATGTGGAACGCCGTTCGGACTCGGCTATAAAAAGTAGGTCCCTTGTCATTGAGCTTAACATGGAATCGGGCAGCACTCAATGATAAGAGAAAAGTTCACCAATGTGGACTGAATAGTCTAAGGGAGCCTGATACATCGGGCTGCCACCTAACCTAACCTAACATGGGGACTATATCAAAACTTGAACCGATATAGCCTATCTTCGAACTTGACCTGCCTGCAAACAAAAGACGAATCTGTGCCAAATTTCAAGACGATAGCGACGATAAGCAATTTTTTTAAGACTGTAGCGTGATTACAACAGACAGACAGACGGACATGCTTATATCGTCTTAGAATTTCTCCCTGATCAAGAATACATATAATTTATATAGTCGGAAATCGATATTTCGATGTGTTACAAACGGAATGACAAACTTAACATATTATACCCCCGTCACCATTCTATGGTGGTGGTTATAATAAAATATTTGTGCCAAATTTCAAGTGAACTAAATGTCGACAAATGTATGCAATATTGGCCACCTTCTATCTCCCATATAGACCTATTTCCCGATTTAACTTAACTAAACTTTTTATATCCGATTTGCTTAAAATTGGAAATCCAGAAATTTTTTTTGGACAATGAAGACAAGTGTCGAAGTTGGTTTATATTTGTATATCGATCTGGATACCGAATGTACCAAAAGGTAAAGGAAAATAGTTTCTGTGAAATAATCCCAGATATTATGGTTGTTCCCATTGTGAAAAGCCATATGCCTTGTTTTGTTGTATGAAAAATTATTCCATTTGCATGAAAAATCAGATTTAAATCTCTCTATCAAATAGTATAATATCATATCAATCACGAACTATATCGCTGTTTGTGACATTTAAAATCTTTAAATGACATTTAAAATCTTTTAATATGAATAGGCATATGTGCCCATTGACCATCGGTGCGTATGATAATTGTCAGCGTGAAATTTTAATCACTTATACGCCACCACGTTCGTATAGGCAATTTTATGGTAGAGCACATGGACATTAAAATCATTCAGTAGATAAACATCCTCTCACCCTATAGAAATTAATCGTATGGTAAATTTCACATATTATGCAAATTATGCATATGGAAATAATTGAAATTGTCCATAAACATTTATCCAAGAGGGAGAGGAAGACAAACGAGAATATTAAATTTGCCAATGGTCAACTATGCCGAAGATGAAGATGATTGCCGAACATATTTCTTATCATGTGACAAAATGGAATTTGTATAGTAGCATATCTATGGCTCCTCTCATTTCGCATGTTTCGCATCTGGATAAAATTCCTAGATTTTGCAAATAATTTCTTCTACCATTGATATATGTGTATATGCGATGGGGTGGGATGGTAGGATATCAGATTTCCATTTGAAATCCAATGAGAAAGCAAAATGGCATGTTTTGCTAAACCCCTATGGTGGTACAGAATACAACCGAATAGAAGCCACTGGTTAGAGTGACACAACTCGGATCTATATCCTCATCGTTCACCGAAAAACTAAAACCAATCTATAGGCTTGGCTATTGAGTTTCGTTGAGATAGGTAATAAACAAGGTATGAGGTTATACGAAAGCAAGAACATTCGTACATTCACTGGCATGCACTTGGACGTATATATTTTGGCTAAAGGCGAAAAGAATTTCTACAGGCCTACAAATGTAAGCCATCCATATGCAGAAATTCACAATGTGCTTAAGTGTTATGTAGAGATGTCGGTTTGGAAATTTTATACGAAGGGAAATAGGCAATATTATATTGAGCTCCCAACTTCTTTATGTAGCCAGCCATTTTAGACGCTTAACCACAACTTGGAACAGGGTTTTATAAGTTAGTGTATGCGGTTTCAGCACCCACAAGGAGATGAGATATTCACATGTTGTATATGGCAAAACTGATCAGGACCGCTCCCTAATTGGACTTAGCGATGTCTGTCCCTACGTTTCTGAACATACTTTTCATGGGTCGCAGTTTTAGTCGATTTGAAATTTGACACTAGTGTTGGGAGTATTAAGGAATTTCCCCAATTCGAGATGTGGATAATAAAGACTTAAATGAAATTCTTTTTATTTCTAAATAATCAAATAAGAAGCACAGCGAATCATTAAAATTTAAAAAAGAAAAATTTGCTAAAACATTAATTTGGGGATAAGAGACTGAAAAATCGCAACACTGTTTGCAACAATTAATTTTTTTCGGTCAGAATCGATCCAAATTTATTTCAGAAGAATCTATTCAAACTAAAATATATTTCCTTAATAGACAATGTGGCTGATATGTAATGCAGCATAGCTTTTCTTTATTTTTATATCCTCCACGATAGGATGGGGGTATACTAACTTTGTCTTTCCGTTTGTAACAAATCGAAATATTGCTCTAAGACCCCATAAAGTATATATATTCTGGGTCGTGGTGAAATTCTGTGACGATCTGAGCATATCCGTCCGTCCGTCTGCTGAAATCACGCTATCTTCCGAACGAAAGAAGATATCGACTTGAAACTTGGAACAAGTAGTTGTTATTAATGTAGGTCGGATGGTATTGCAAATGGACCATGTCGGTCCACTTTTACGTATAGCCCCCATATAAACGGACCCCAAAATTTGGCTTGCGATTGCTCTAAGAGAAGCAAATGTCATCCGATACGGTTGAAATTTGGTACATGGTGTTAGTATATGGTCTCTAACAACCATGCAAAAATTGGTCCATGTCGGTCCACTTTTACGTATAGCCCCCATATAAACGGACCCCAAAATTTGGCTTGCGATTGCTCTAAGAGAAGCAAATTTCATCCGATCCGGCTGAAATTTGGTACATGGTGTTGGAATATGTTCTCTAATGACCACAAACAATATACGCACACGCAAGGGAGAGTTTTACCCTGCAAAGAAAAAATCATCGAAATCGGTTCATAATTGCGGATTTGACAGCTAAAACAAAATTTCGTACCATCGAGGTGACCAACTGTCAACGCCTATATGAAAACTCCTCAGCTTTTACACAAGGAAAAAATTATGTTGATATCTTTGAACGGATGAAAAAAAAAAACAAGTAAGGAAAGTCTAAAGTCGGGCGGGGCCGACTATATTATACCCTTCACCACTTTGTAAGTCCACATTTTCGATACCATATCATATCCGTCCAATGTGTTGGATGCTATATGAATCCATACACATATATTCTGTATATCTGAGCAGATCTGTACAGAGTTCTGCAACATTTATAGATTTTACATTTAAGTCGGCTAATGCGCTGAGGTGGAACACAATGTTATTAAAAAAAAATATATATAGGAAACATTTAAATATGAACCAATTTTGGGGCAACTTCGCAAAAGTGTATTTATGATTTATCGATCGATAGATGTATAATAGAGTAATAGGAAAATTTGAGTCATTTTGATAAGTTTTTGACTTGGCAGTGGCGATTTGATAAGGAAAATGTAGGTATTTCGGCCAGTTTTGCCTAAATAGGAAAAACATATATATGGAATCTATATCGGAATCTGAACCGATTGCAATCAAATTTCACATGCATAGTTACTATGTTGAATCTACTCCCTGTGCAAAATTTCACGTAAATCGGATAACAACTTTGACCTCTGTGGTCATATGACGGAAAATCGGGCGAAAGATATATATGGGAGCTATATCAAAATCTGAACCGATTTCAACCAAAATAAACACGCATATGCAGAACCTTAATTCTACTGCCTGTGTAAAGTTTCAAGTTCACTTCTACTCCCTCTGCAAAATTTCACGTAAATCAGAGTAACACTTTTGCCTCTGTGGGCATATTAGTCCAAATAGGGCGAATGATATATATGGGAGCTATATCTAAATCTGAACCGACTTCAACTAAATTTTGCACAATTAATGATAATATAAAACGTACTCTTTGTGCAAAATTTCAAGCAACTCAGGGCAAAACTCTGACTTTTGAGGCCATATAAATCCAAATCGGACGAAAGATATATATGGGAGCTATATCTAAATCGGAACCGATTTTAACCAAATTAAGCACACTTAACGATACTATTAAACGTACTTGTTGTGCAAAATTTGAAGCAAATCAGGGCAAAACTCTGGCTTTTGGGGCCATTTAAATCCAAATCGGACGAAAGATATATATGGAAGCTATATCTAAATCTGAACCGATTTTCGATGCACAATTAACGATACTATTAAACGTACTCCTTGTACAAAATTGTAATAAAATTAGGACAAAACTCTGGCTTTTGAAGCCATATAAGTCAAAATCGGACGAAAGATATATAGGGGAGCTATATCTATATCTGAACCGATTTCAACTAAATTTGGCACAATTAACGATACTATTAAACGTACTCGTTGTGCAAAATTTGAAGCAAATCAGGGCAAAACTCTCGCTTTTGGGGCCATATAAGTCCAAATCGGACGAAAGATATATATGGGAGCTATATATAAATCTGAACCGATTTAGCTGATATTTGGCAGTTTTTACTAACAAAACATTTAGATGTGCAAAATTTGAAGAACATCGTTTCATAAATACGTGAATTATGATCAAATCGGTGATAACTATATATGGCAGCTATATCTAAATCTGAACCGATTTTTTCCAAAATCAATAGCGATTGTCTTCTACCCAAAGAAAGACGTTATGTCAAGTTTGAAGACGATCGGACTTAAACTGCGACCTGTACTTTGTGCACAAAATTACATATACAGACAGACGGACAGACAGACAGACAGACGGACATCGCTAAATCGACTCAGAATTTAATTCTAAGCCGATCGGTATACTAAAAGATGGGTCTATGACAATTATTTCTTGGCGTTACATACAAATGCACAAACTTATTATACCCAATTATTTCTTGGCGTTACATACAAATGCACAAACTTATTATAACTTATGCCACAGTAGTGGTGAAGGGTATAAAAACTTAGAACCATATATGAATATGTCATTTCTGAATCATTATAACACGACGTAAGATCGAATCTTACTGTAGATACTTTCAAATCTCTGAATTAAAAATCGGTCTCCCTCATTTGGCCATTTTATTGAAATCTGTGTTACTCGTTCAATTTTCGTTATTCCTATACCATAACGCCATTCCTTTAGCCACAACATCGTACAAGTTTCTCCACTGCTGCAAAAGTATCACATTCAAATGTTGGAAATCATAATTTTTGTATAGTCTTTTCCGGGAACAGAGAAAACGTTTCCAAAATGTTATTGAAATTCCAAGAGTATGACAATGGAAAAAGTTTTAAAGTATTAGGTTGTTCATTGGATGTTAGACTATGTGGTATGCAAGAGAACCATCAACAACACAGATGGTTGCGGCTCAATCTTTCACAAACATTATTCCCAAATTGTTGCCCATATGTCATACGCCATGCAATTCAATATATAGGCAATGCACTTTGTCTACCATATATAAGGAAAGCCAAATAAGGGAAGGTAATGTGGAAGAAAACAAACTTTAGACCGAACCAAATTAAAAATAATAAGGTTGCATATATTCATGGTAAAAGTCAAGTTATCCTGCAAACACATGTGTTTAGGTGAGCAAACAAGACGATAGAAAAATATGGGAATAACATAAACCTTTGGACTATAATGGATAATAACAAGTAGTGAAGATTTGTCTTAGAACCAGCCACCATGGTGCAATGGTTAACAATGGTACGGTTGCCACTCGTAACAAGAATAATCTACTAATCAAATTTGAGGAAAATTGCACCAAAAAACTACCAAATTTAAAAAAAAAAATATTTTAAAGTTTTTAATCAAATTTTTCTCAAAACTGTATTTTATACCAAATTTTATCAAATTTTTTTTTTCTATAGAACATTTTGTCAAAATTATATTTCTGTAGGACATTTTGCTAAAACTTCTCAAAATTTTATTTCAAGCCAACTGCACCCAAATCAATTATTTGACTTTGACAGAGGAAAAGAGATATGCTTGTAAATTTGTTTAGGCAAAGCCGACTATCAAATACCGTTTTTGGGGGTTTCAAGTGTAATTCATTTTTGGTCTAGTGAATTACTCGAATTTATTCTGATAATTAGTTGATAGTTCTGCTGCAAGTAGTGGATGCCGATGAGGAATGTTGTAATTCCGAAACGATTGTCCATCTTGTAGTCTTTGCCCACAAAAATTTGACACGCATACTTTTCCTATGTTGGTTAAGCTACTCTTGTAGTTTAGTAAATGTATGGTTTTAAGCTGGAACTAAAACAACTATTATGATTGAAGAGTAAACCAACAATAACAAACAACACGAAAAAAATATTTCTTTTGTCAAAAAATTTATTTCTATAGAAAATTTTACCAAAATGTTATTTCTATAGAAAATTTTGTCAAAATTTTATTTCTATAGAAAATGTTGTCAAAAATTTATTTCTATTGAAAATTCTGTATAAATTTTATTTCTATAGAATATTTTATTTCTAAAGAAAATTTTGTCAAAATTTTTATTCTATAGAAAATTTTGTCAAAATTTTATTTCTATAGCAAAATTTGTCAAAATTTTATTTCTATCGAAAATTTTACCAAAATTTTATTTCCATAGAAAATTATAAAAAATGTTGCCAACATTTTATTCCTATAGAAATTTTTCTTAAAATTTTATTTCCATAGAAAATTTTCTCAAAATGTTATTTCTACAGAAATTTTTCTTAAAATTTTATTTCCATAAAAAAATTTCTCAAAATTTTATTTCTATAGAAAATTTTCTCAAAATTTTATTTCTTTAGACAAATTTTTCAAAATTTTCTCAAAATTTTATTTCTATAGAAAATTTTCTCAAAGTTTTATTTCTTGAAAATTTTATTTCTCTAACTTTTATTTCTTTAGAAAATTTTCTCAAAATTTTATTTCTACACAAAATTTTCTCAAAAATTTATTTTGTCAAAATTTTATTTCTATAGAAAATTTTGTCAAAATTTTATTTCTATTAAAAATTTTCTCAAAATTTCATTTCTATTGAAAATTTTCTTTTTTATGTTAGCCTGATACCGAAACAGGCGATTAACGTCCAAATGCATGATATTTTAATTTTACAATTAATTAGTTTTCGAGCTTTATGGACAAATTACATGAAGGAATTTGATCTATGGAACCATTGAAAAGAAAACGCCAGATACAAATACATGCACGCCTAGACTGTACATGTTTCAGTTCGGGCGAATGAACTTTTCCACAGCCTTTAGTATAGATCTGGCTGGGAGAGATAACTCAATTTTGTTCCCTTTATGCTAACTTCTTATGGAGAAAACATTTGGGAATTTTCTTCTTACAAATTGAATCATCTTAACTCCCACTGTGCATCATCTTTTCATATAGTTACAAATACCTTGATCTTATTTTTATTTCGTTTTGTTACTGCAGTAATGCAACAACACGAAATTTATTTTTAGAAGCTACGCTGAATCCACATTAGTAGTTAACAATCAAACAAATTAAATATTTTTCGAGCTTTAAATTTTCTCAAAATTTTATTTCTATAGATTTTTTTTTCTAAAGAAAATTTTGTCAAAATTTTTATTCTATAGAAAATTTTGTCAAAATTTTATTTTTATAGAAAATTTTGTCACACTTTTATTTCTATAGAAAATTTTGTCAACATTTTATTTTCATATACAATTTTGTTAACATTTTACTTCTATAAACAATTTTCTCAAAATTTTATTTCTATACAGACATTTATCAAAATCTTATTACTATAGAAAGTTTTGTTTTGTTATTGTTGGCTTATTCTTCAATCTTTATTGTTGTTTTTGATTTCAGCTTAAAATCATGCATTGACTAAACTACAAGTGTAGCTTAACCAACAGAAAAAAAGAATATTTGTCAAATTTATTTCGGCTATCGTAAACCTTTTTTCGGAAGGTTCAAGTGTGGTTCACTTTGGGTTTAGTGAACTGCCTGAATTTATTCTGATAATTGGTTGATAGTTTTGCTGTAAGTAGAGGATGCTGATGAGGAGTGTGGTAATTCCGAAACGTGCGTCCATCCAACCATCTTGCAGTCTATAAGGCTTTACCCAAATAAATTTGCCAAATATTATTTTCCTCTGTTGGTTAAGCTACACTTGTAGTTTAGTCAATGCATGGTTTTAAGCTGAAATCAAAAACAGCAATAACGAAAGTTTTTTTATCAAAAAATTTTGAAAAAATGTTAATTTTTTATCTCTATAGAAAATTTTCTCAAAATTTTATTTCTACAGAAAATTTTCTCAAAAGTTTTTTTCTACAGAAAATTTTGTCAAAATTTTATTTCTATAGAAAATTTTCTCAATATTTCTCAATATAAATTAATTTCGTAGATGTGAATAACGATGTGCATGTGGTTTCATGACAACACAGCATACACTATTTGGTGGTATGTAGGGTGACCAATGAACTTTTTAAAATCTCTGCAACTTTTTTGTTTATGAATATAAGTAAATACATCCAAAGCAAAAGATTCATATTTTGTTAAAATCTTTATAATGGTTTTCAGAAATGGGCATCATAGGGGTATACGAAGCGATATAAAAAAATTAAAAATCAAATTTGACGTCGGAGTCAGAAATGACCAATGCACGAAATATAGCCCCTGCTCAAGCACGAACAACGATATGCGTTTCTTTTCGATCGGACTTCAAATGACGACACAGCACAATAAATTGTATTTCGGGGGGTCGTAGGATGCACGGAAAAAAAGTTTTGGTGTTCTGAAATTGTCTTCGAATATGCTACAAAACTGGGGGTGACCGCATCAACTTTTTTTCGTGACCCTATCTAATGGACAGGCTATAGTTCGGCCAGGCCGAATCTTATGTTCGCATGGTAATTAGAGCTCCAGTTTGAACCGCATCGAATCAAATTTGTTCCTCCATAAGACTCCAGAATAAGTGCAATTGTGCAAAGCATGCCATGGGCCAACTTTTAGATGGTTGTTAAAGGGCATACATTAACATCATGTAACAAATGTCAAGCGGATCGCTCTTGCAAAAGGCGTCAAATTTGGGGATTATATAATTATGGACCGATATGGACCAATTTCGTGATTGTTAGAGGGCGTATTCTAACATCACGCACCAAATTTTACAGGGTGAGATGAAATTTGCATCTTCCAGAGAATGCGGAATATAATAATGGACCGATTTGGACCAATTATTTCACGGTTGTAACAAAAATAAACTGGTGAAATTTGTCGGTTTATTTGGAGGCTATATTTAAAAGTGATACGATATGGCCCATTTATAATACCATCTGACTAAAATCAATAACAAGTGTTTGTTCTAAGTTTCAAAACCTTGATTTTTTGATTTCAATAGACGGACGGGCGGATTGACGGACAGTCGGACGGACAACGCTAGCTCGAATCTAAATTTCACCACGACCCACAGTACACACATACTTTATGGGATCGGAGACCAGTATTTCGTTGTGTTAAAAACGGAATGGCATAGTTGGCGAAGAGAATAAAAATTGACAAATTCCATCGAACATTTATTGGAAAGCTTTAATCCCAGGTTGTATTGCAATTGTTGGCCTATGGGGTAAATAGCATGACAGTGAGAAAATGGCTCATTATCGAGATACTTAAGGATTAGTTAGGTGGTTCGATAGGCATAATGTGAAGCTCATGATGGTCACTCGATAATCTCCAAAATAAGATAACCAGTAAATTTTTATCTTCAATGCTAGGTTTTCGCATTCGAATATTTACATGAAAATTTCTGGTGGTTAAATTCTTTCTTTGCTCCTTTTAGTTTCCATATCATTTGAATGGTTTTTTAAAATGTGTTGTATGCATCACCGCTTCCTATTTTTTTCTTTATATTTCCCCAGAAAAAACTGCATTAAAACCTCCCTAAATGCATACATTTGAGCATGTCATATTGAAGAAATTTCTCATACCTACTCTATTTGTTAACAACTTCCGGTTTCCGTTACAAAATTTAAAAAGAGGAAATTTCAATCACTAAAATTAAGTATAATGTACCTACCTCAGAAAACGACCTCGGCAAGGACTTTGATGAAGGAAACTAAGTAGGACAAATCAGTCGAAGAAAAAAAGACAATAAAGAAAAAAAAACATAAAACTCAACACCAAGCCACTATAAATATCCTCGTTTCCTTGCTGTCACATGGGTTTTTTCTAGCTCGTTTTTTGAGAATGGAAAAAGTTTTTCGACATTTTAGCAAAAAATAAAGAAAGAAAGGGAAAACGCTGTGAATTCACAAAGACCATAAAAAGAAAGGTGCAACAATGATGGCATCTAACCACAACGACAATAGTTGCAAGAAATAACTAGAAAGAAAATAAATTCTGAACGGAAATGCAATGTCATGCTTGAATTTTCTCATTTATTCAAAGGTTTATTAAAGTTTTTTATACTCTCATTCGTTTTTTTTTCTTTGATTTTGCATACATTTCACTTTTCCTTTGGATTGGTAACAGCCATAACCACGTACAAATTGAAATGAATCGAATCGAAAGGAATCAAATGAATTCATATTGTCGACATGTTTTCGCCACTGCACATGTTCATAGCTCGATTGTCCTTCACATGTAGTCGTTTTTTTGAAAATTGCAAGGGGGATATACCACGTCGCAGTAAGACTGAATTTTATTCTTTTTGTAAACGATGTAAAAGCAATGTTGACATAATTGGCGATTTATCAATTTTTCTCATAGATCAAGGTAACTATGATAAATTGTCTGGATTACATAAAATGATGAGTTTTTTTTTTTTAATTTTAAATGCAATAAAATTAAATTTTAAAATCTTTTACATCTTTCCGAGTAGTAGCGAAAATTAAAAATATTGATTGAACTAAAAAATATGAGGATTTTATATACAGGAAAAGTAAACTGTTTTATAGGAAAAACAAGTAGTCCGAAACTGACTATATTATGTTACACTTAGCACCATTTCCGTAGATGTACATCTCAAATCCCTCAAATATATTGGAAGCTTTGTTTCCTTATACCATAAACATATACCAAAATCTGAAACTATTTGGAAAAAAATACATTTAATAACCTGGGATGGAGCACAATCACAGTTGCATCTTGTGCCAAAAATAATCTACCAAAATTTAAAAAGAAAACTTGACCATATATCTACCAAATAAAAAAAAAATCTTGAAATTTTTGATAAAATTTTTTTGATTAGTAAACACATTTTTTTCTTCGAATTAATGACAGATCCCTTCTATCATGCTAATAAATATCATTTGAGTTGTATTTTGTATCGTATAGATCGTATGAAATAACACGAAATTTAATATTTTAAAGAAATTGAATTTTCTCAAAATTTTATTTCTATAGAAACTTTTGTCAAAATTTTATTCCTATAGAAAATTTTGGCAAAAATTTATTTCTGTAGAAAATTTTGTAAAAATTTGATGTCTATAGACAATTTGTCAAAATCTATTTCTGTAGAAAATTTTATCAAAATTTTATTTCTATAGAAAATTTTATTTCTATAGAAAATTTTGTCAAAATTTTATTTTTGTAGACAATTTTATCAAAATTTTATTTCTATAAAAATTTTTGTCAAAATTGTATTTCTATAGAAAATTTTTTCAAAATTTTATTTCTATAGAATATTTTATCAACAATTTATTTTCTATAAAACTTTTTGTGAAAATAGTATTTCTACAGAAAATGTTGTCAAAACTCTATTCCTATAGAAAATTTTGACAAAATTTTATTTCTGTAGAAAATTTTTTCAAAATTTTATTTCTATAGAATATTTTATCAACAATTTATTTTCTATAAAACTTTTTGTGAAAATTGTATTTCTACAGAAAATGTTGTCAAAACTCTATTCCTATAGAAAATTTTGTCAAAATTTTATTTCTGTAGAAAATTTTTTCAAAATTTTATTTCTATAGAATATTTTATCAACAATTTATTTTCTATAAAACTTTTTGTGAAAATTGTATTTCTACAGAAAATGTTGTCAAAACTCTATTCCTATAGAAAATTTTGTCAAAATTTTATTTCTGTAGAAAATTTTTGCAAAATTTCATTTCTATAGAAAATTTTGGCAACATTTTATTTCTATAGAAAATTTTGAAAAAATTTTACTTCTATAGAAAATTTTGTTAAAATTGTATTTTTATAGAAAATTCTGTCAAAGTTGTAGTTCAATAGAAATTTTTGTTAAAATTGTATTTCCACAGAAAATGTTGTCAAAACTCTATTTCTATAGAAAATTTTATAAAAATTTAATTTTTTTAGAAAATTTTGTCAAAATTTATTTCTATAGAAAATTTTGAAAAAAGTTTATTGCTATAGAAAATTTTGAAAAAATTTTATTTCTATAGAAAATTGTGAAAAAATTATTTCTATAGAAAATTTTGTTAAAATTGTATTTTTGTAGAAAATTCTGTCAAAGTTGTAGTTCAATAGAAAATTTTTTCAAAATTTTATTTCTATAAAAAAATTTGTAAAAATTTTATTTATATAGAAAAATTTCTCAAAATTATATGTCTATAGACAAAAAAAAATCAAAATTTTATTTCTATAGAAAATGTTGCCAAATGTTATTTCAATAGAAAATTTTGTCTACATTTTATATCTATGGAAAATGTTCTCCACATTTGTTATACCCTCCACCATAGGATGGGGGTATATAAACTTCGTCGTTTCGTTTGTAACACATCGACATATTGCTTTAGGACCCCTCTAAGACTAATGTAGGTCGGATGGGCCACTTTTACGTGTAGCCCCCACAAAAACTGACCCCTAGATTTGGTTTGCGGATCCTCTTGGAGGAGCAAAATTCATCCGACCCGGTTGAAATGTGGAACGTGGTGTAAGTATGTGGTCTCTAACAACCATGCAAAAATTGGTCCATATTGGTCTATAATTATATATAGCCCCCATATAAACCGATCCCCAGATTTGACCTCCGGAGCCTCTTGTAAGAGCAAAATTCATCCGATCCGGTTGAAATTTGGAACGTGGTGTAAGCATATGGTCTCTAATAACCATGCAAAAATTAGTCCATATCGGTTCATAATTATATATAGCCCCCATATAAAGCGAACCCCAGATTGACCTCCGGAGCCTCTTGAAGCAGCAAAATTCATCCGATCCGGTTGAAATTTATTACGTGGTGTTAGTATGTGGTACCTTACATAGGCACCAGATACTAACCGATCCCCAGATTTGACCTTCGGAGCCTCTTGTAAGAGCAAAATTCATCCGATCCGGTTGAAATTTGGAACGTGGTGTAAGCATATGGTCTCTAATAACCATGCAAAAATTAGTCCATATCGGTCCATAACTATATATAGCCACCATATAAATCGATCCCCAGATTAGACCTCCGGAACCTCTTGGAGGAGCAAAATTCATCCGATTCGGTTGAAGTTTGGTACATTGCGCTACTATATTGCCGCTAACAGCCATGCAAAAATTGGTCCATATCGGACTATAATTATATATAGCCGATCGCCAATCACACAAAAAGTGGTCCATATCGCCACAAATAATCTACCAAAATTTTATTACTATAGAAAATTTTGTCAAAATTGTATTACCATAGAAAATTTTGTCAAAATTTTATTTCTATAGAAAATTTTGTAAAAATTTTATTTCGATAGAAAATTTTGTCAAAATTTTATTTCTATAGAAAATTTTGTCAATATTTTATTTCTATAGAAAATTTTGTCAAAATTTTATTTCTATAGAAAATTTTGTTAAAATTTTATTTTTATAGAAAATTTTGTCAAAATTTTATTTCTATAGAAAATTTTGTCAAAATTTTTTTTCTATACAAAATTTTGTCAAAATTTTATTTCTATGGAAAATGTTGTCAAAATTTATATTTCTATAGAAAATTGTCTCCAAATTTTATTTCTATAGAAAATTTTTTCCAAACTTCTTCTTCTTCTTCTATAGAAAATGTTGTCAAAATTTTATTTCTATAGAAACTCTAAACTTAATTATATACGTATTAAATCGGCCTTTTTAGTTTAATATATACCACGTATGAACTATGTGGTATATATTACGGTGTTAGGAAGTTTTAAGATACCTTGCCATCGGCAAGTGTTATCGCAACCCAAGTAATTCGATTGTGGATGACAGTCTTCAGTAGAAGTTTCTACGCAATCGATGGTGGTACATAAGCTTCGGCCTGGCCGAACTTACGGCCGTATATACTTATTAAGAAATTGAATTTTGTCAAAATTTTATTTCTATAGAAAATTTTGTTAAAATTTTATATCTGTAGAAAATGTTATGTTATTCCTATAGAAAATTTTGTCAAAATTTTATTTCTGTAGAAACTTTTATCAAAATTTTATTTCTATAAAATTTTTTGTCAAAATTGTATTTCTATAGAAAATTTTGTCAACATTTTATTTCTATAGAAAATTTTTTCAAAATTGTGTTTCTATAGAAAATTTTTTCAAAATTTTATTTCTGTAGAAATATTTTTCAAAATTTTACTTCTATAGAAGATTTTTCAAAATGTTATTTCTATGGAAAATTTTGTCACAATTTTATTTCTTAGAAAATTTTTTCAAAATTTTATTTCTATAGAAAATGTTCTCTAAATTTTGTATACCCTCCAACACAGGATGGGAGTATATTAACTTTGTCATTCCGTATGTAACACATCGAGATATTGCCCTAAGACCCCTCTAAGACTAATGTAGGTCGGATGATATTGGAAATGGGCCATATCGGACCACTTTTATGTATAGCCCCATAAAAATCGACCCCTAGATTTGACCTCCGGAGCCTCTTGGAGGTGCAAATCCATCCGGTCCGGTTGAAATTTAGTACGTGGTGTTAGTATTTGGTCTCTAACAACCATGCAAAAATGGGTCCATAATTATATATAGTCCCCATATAAATCGATCCCCAGATTAGACCACCGGAACCTCTTGGAGGAGCAAAATTCATCCGATTCGGTTGAAGTTTGGTACATTGCGCTACTATATTGCCGCTAACAGCCATGGAAAAATTGGTCCATATCGGTCTATAATTATATATAGCCGATCGCCAATCACACAAAAATTGGTTCATATCGCCAAAGATAATCTACCAAAATTTTATTACTATAGAAAATGTTGTCAAAATTTTATTACCATAGAAAATTTTGTCAAAATTTTATTTCTATAGCAAATGTTGTCAAAATTTTATTTCTTTAGAAAATTTTGTAAAAATTTTAGTTCTATAGAACATTTTGTCAAAATTTTATTTCTATAGAAATTTTTTTCAAAATTTTATTTCTATTTGTTGTTTTTGATCTCAGCTTAAAGCCATGCATTGACTAAACTACAAGTGTATTCTTGTCAAATTTATTTGGGCAAAGCCCTATAGAGTGCAAGATGGTTGGATGTACAGCTGTGTCGGAATTACCACATTCCTTATCAGCATCCTCTACTTGCAGCAAAACTATCAACCAATTATCAGAATAAATTCGGGTAATTCACTCAACCCAAAATGAACTGCACTTGAACCTTCCGAAAAAGGTTTGATAGTCGGCTACTGCCTAAACAAATTTGCAAGCATATCTCTTTTCCTTTGCCAAACTCAAGTCATCGATTTGAACGTAGTTGGCTGGGTTTGTTTTTGAGCGTGCTTCCTCTATCTTCATTCGTTTTGTTTGTTATTGTTGGCTTCTCTTCAATCGTTATTGTTGTTTTTGATCTCAGCTTAAAAAAAAATCTATAGAAATGTCCCAGTTCCAGTTAATTATTTGTCTTTATACAAGGTATGTCTTTTAATCATTTTAAATGTATTGCTACTCATTTCAATTCTTCTCTTGGTATCATGTCAATAGTTTATTACAGTTCACAAAAGTAATGAACATTTATTGGTTTTATTTTTGTGATGACATCTTCTTCCTCTGACGATGGTGGATATTTCATAAAACTTTGCAATAAAGTTTGTAACTGCACACATATCAATAGCAGTTTACCTTGATCATACATACATTTTGCATTAGGAGGGACATTATTGGTGCACGTAAATAAATATGCAACAAGCATAACGAAACTATATTAAATTTCTGTTATTGACATAGTTGTATCTTTAACGGAAAATAAATCTGAAAGCAAATGTTTAACAGGAAATGGAAACTTGTTTGATAAAAACTTTCGTTTTCCAGAAAATAAATTAATTTTTTACGTGTATATTTTAAAATGCGTAATGCCGCTACTGCAGAAACATTTTCAAGAAAAAATTTAAAACCTTAGACCCTTCGACCATTCAGATATCGTACAGAATGTCAGTCTCTACTCGTAAACAAATCGGATGACATAAAATCGTAAGTTTTTCTATATAGGGGATAAAAAACGGGCTTACATACAGGGTGCAACCAGTTTAAGGTTGGTATCATTTCCAACCCGCTTGCCGGATGTTTTGGTAAATTTTGCAAAGAAATACTTCTTCATAAATTTTTTAAAGAAAAAAAATCTTTACAAAATTTTCTATAGGTAGAATATTTTGACAAAATTTCTATACAAATAAAATTTTCAAAAACTTTCTATGGACAGAAAATTTTGAAAAAATTATCTATAAAATTAAATTTTTGACACAATTTTCCAAAGAAATAAAATTTTGACAAAATTTTCGGTAGAAATAAAATTTTTAAAAAATTTTCTATAGAAATAAAATTTTGAAAATTTTTTCTATGGAAATAAAATTTTGACAAAATTTTCTATAGAAATAACAAGTTGACAAAATTTCCCATAGAAATAACATTTTGACAAATTTTTCTATGGAAATAAGATTTTGAAAAAAAAAATCTATAGAAATAAAATTTTTAGAAAAATGTTCTATAGAAATAAAATTTGGAAAAAATTTTCTGTACAAATAAAATTTTGAAAAAAGTTCTATAAAATAAAATTATGAAAAAATGTCTATAGAAATAAAATTTTGAAAGAAATTTTTGTAGAAATAAAATTTTGAAAAAAAATTTCTATAGAAATAAAATTTAAAAAAAAAAAATCTATAGAAATGAAATTAAACAAGTATAAGCGGCCGTAAGTTCGGCCAGGCCGAATCTTATGTACCCACCACCATGGATCACGTAGAAACTTCTACGAAAGACTGTCATCCACAGTCGAATTACTTGGGTTGTGGTGTTTTAACTCGTTTTCCAAATTTTGAGTTAGTCCATACGTGGTATATATTAGACAAAAAAGGTATGTGTAGATAAGTCTACAAGTAATTACGAATCGATATGAACTTTTGCACGGTACGTAGGGAGCCGGAATTGAAATATGGGGGTCGCTTATATGGGGGCTATATACAATTATTGATATGGACCAATTTTTGTGTGATTGGGGATCGATTTATCTGAGGGCTATATATAAATATAGACCGATATGGACCTAGTTAGGCATGGTTGTTAACGGTCATATACTAGCACAATGTACCAAATTTCAACTGACTCGCATGAAATTTTCTCCTCCACGAGGCTCCAAAACCAAATCTCGGGATCGGTTTATATGGGGGCTATATATGATAATGGACTGATATGGACCACTTTTGGAATGGTTGTTAAATATCATATACTACCACCACGTACCAAATTTAAACCAGATCGGATGAAGTTTGCTCTTCCAAGGGGCTCCGGAGGTCAAATCTGGGGATCGGTTTATATGGGGGCTATATATAATTATAGACCGATTTTGACCAATTTTTGCATGGCCATTAGAGACCATATACTAACACCATGTACCAAATTTCAGCCGGATCGGATGAAATTTTCTTCTCTTAGAGGCTCCGCAAGCCAAATCTGGGCATCGGTTTATATGGGGGCTATATATAATTATGGACCGATGTGGACTAATTTTTGCGTGGTTGTTAGAGACCATATACTAACACCATGTACAAAATTTCAGCCGGATCAGATGAAATTTGCTTCTCTTAGAGGATCGGCAAGCCAAATTTGGGGATCCGCGTATATGGGGGCTATACGTAAAAGTCGACCGATATGGCCCATTTTCAATACCATCCGACCTACATCAATAACAACTACCTGTGCCAAGTTTCAAGTCGATAGCGTGTTTCGTTCGAAAGTTGGCGTGACTTCAACAGACGGACGGAAGGACAAGCTCAGATCGACAACAAGTATTCAATCATAAATAACAACAATAAAAAACAAAACAAAAAAATTCTAAAATTTTGAAAAAACGTTTTATAGAAATAAAATTAAAAAAAAATCTATAGAAATGATTTTTTAACAACTTTTCAAATTTAAATTTTTAAATTTTTAACTAATAAAATTTTGAGAAAATTTTCTATAGAAATAAAATTTTGAGAAAATTTTCTTTAGAAATAAAATTTTGACAAAATTTTCTATAGAAATAAAATTTTGAGAAAAAATTGGAAATATAATTTGGAAATATAATTTTTAAAAAAATTTTTAAAGAAATAACAACAACATTTTCTATAGAAAAAAAATTGACAATATTTTTTAGAGAAATAAAATTTTGACAAATTTATCTACACTGAAAAAAACATGTCCGGTTCCAAAGATTTTGCCTTTACTTTAAAAAATTTGGTATTGATTCCGAGCCAAAAATTCGGAGAATACACGTAAGGATACTTTTAAGACACAATTCTCTTTTAAATTTGGGTTTGTGTACTTGCTTCTAGGAAGCAAATATAAATTTTTTGCTTTTTCGCTTCGTATGCTATCAAAGTCCTTAAAAAACGAGTTAACGACAACCTTATTATCCAAATTAAGGCTCGGCTTCCAGTAGAAATTATGCTATGTCTTTAAATTAAAGTGTCCTATATTTGAATGCAAAAAGACAACATATAAAAAAACAATGTTAATAAATTTAAAGAATTTTTCTGAATTATTAAAGTCAATTTGACCTTAGCCCAAACATTTTGGAAATAAGATTTTGAAAAAAAAAATCTATAGAAATAAAATTTTTAGAAAAATGTTCTATAGAAATAAAATTTGGAAAAAATTTTCTGTACAAATAAAATTTTGAAAAAAGTTCTATAAAATAAAATTATGAAAAAATGTCTATAGAAATAAAATTTTGAAAGAAATTTTTGTAGAAATAAAATTTTGAAAAAAAATTTCTATAGAAATAAAATTTAAAAAAAAAAAATCTATAGAAATGAAATTAAACAAGTATAAGCGGCCGTAAGTTCGGCCAGGCCGAATCTTATGTACCCACCACCATGGATCACGTAGAAACTTCTACGAAAGACTGTCATCCACAGTCGAATTACTTGGGTTGTGGTGTTTTAACTCGTTTTCCAAATTTTGAGTTAGTCCATACGTGGTATATATTAGACAAAAAAGGTATGTGTAGATAAGTCTACAAGTAATTACGAATCGATATGAACTTTTGCACGGTACGTAGGGAGCCGGAATTGAAATATGGGGGTCGCTTATATGGGGGCTATATACAATTATTGATATGGACCAATTTTTGTGTGATTGGGGATCGATTTATCTGAGGGCTATATATAAATATAGACCGATATGGACCTAGTTAGGCATGGTTGTTAACGGTCATATACTAGCACAATGTACCAAATTTCAACTGACTCGCATGAAATTTTCTCCTCCACGAGGCTCCAAAACCAAATCTCGGGATCGGTTTATATGGGGGCTATATATGATAATGGACTGATATGGACCACTTTTGGAATGGTTGTTAAATATCATATACTACCACCACGTACCAAATTTAAACCAGATCGGATGAAGTTTGCTCTTCCAAGGGGCTCCGGAGGTCAAATCTGGGGATCGGTTTATATGGGGGCTATATATAATTATAGACCGATTTTGACCAATTTTTGCATGGCCATTAGAGACCATATACTAACACCATGTACCAAATTTCAGCCGGATCGGATGAAATTTTCTTCTCTTAGAGGCTTCGCAAGCCAAATCTGGGCATCGGTTTATATGGGGGCTATATATAATTATGGACCGATGTGGACTAATTTTTGCGTGGTTGTTAGAGACCATATACTAACACCATGTACAAAATTTCAGCCGGATCAGATGAAATTTGCTTCTCTTAGAGGATCGGCAAGCCAAATTTGGGGATCCGCGTATATGGGGGCTATACGTAAAAGTCGACCGATATGGCCCATTTTCAATACCATCCGACCTACATCAATAACAACTACCTGTGCCAAGTTTCAAGTCGATAGCGTGTTTCGTTCGAAAGTTGGCGTGACTTCAACAGACGGACGGAAGGACAAGCTCAGATCGACAACAAGTATTCAATCATAAATAACAACAATAAAAAACAAAACAAAAAAATTCTAAAATTTTGAAAAAACGTTTTATAGAAATAAAATTAAAAAAAAATCTATAGAAATGATTTTTTAACAACTTTTCAAATTTAAATTTTTAAATTTTTAACTAATAAAATTTTGAGAAAATTTTCTATAGAAATAAAATTTTGAGAAAATTTTCTTTAGAAATAAAATTTTGACAAAATTTTCTATAGAAATAAAATTTTGAGAAAAAATTGGAAATATAATTTGGAAATATAATTTTTAAAAAAATTTTTAAAGAAATAACAACAACATTTTCTATAGAAAAAAAATTGACAATATTTTTTAGAGAAATAAAATTTTGACAAATTTATCTACACTGAAAAAAACATGTCCGGTTCCAAAGATTTTGCCTTTACTTTAAAAAATTTGGTATTGATTCCGAGCCAAAAATTCGGAGAATACACGTAAGGATACTTTTAAGACACAATTCTCTTTTAAATTTGGGTTTGTGTACTTGCTTCTAGGAAGCAAATATAAATTTTTTGCTTTTTCGCTTCGTATGCTATCAAAGTCCTTAAAAAACGAGTTAACGACAACCTTATTATCCAAATTAAGGCTCGGCTTCCAGTAGAAATTATGCTATGTCTTTAAATTAAAGTGTCCTATATTTGAATGCAAAAAGACAACATATAAAAAAACAATGTTAATAAATTTAAAGAATTTTTCTGAATTATTAAAGTCAATTTGACCTTAGCCCAAACATTTTTTCTTTCATGTTATGATACGCATCTTTAAGTTAAATCACTTAACTATAAGGACAATATGACTTCATTGAAAAGTTTATCTATTTTTGGACAAGGAAAAAAACTTTATATTAGAGAAATGCGTCTTCTATGCTAAGTAAAATTTGCATTCGAATTTTAAAGACATGATATCTTTGACCTCACGACAATATTTTTTTAGTGTATGGAAATTAAATTTTGCAAAAAATTTCTATCCCTCATGTTCCGATATTCGGAATGGCAAATCGCAAGAATTTATTTTCTTATAACGAGGAAATAGAGATACTCTCGGATTCCAATACAATTATAATTTGAACTTCTCATTAAAGAGAACTATATTCGAAAGGTTTAAGTTTAAAAGTTTTTGCGATTCGGAATTTTTAAAAATTTTATTTATATACCCCCAGTATATAAATAAAATTTTTAAAAAAAATTTTCTATAGAAATAAATTTGGAAAAAAATTTTGTACAAATAAAATTTTGTAAAAAATATCTATAGAATAAAATTATGAAAAAAAATCTATACAAATAAAATTTTGACAAAATTTTCTATAGAAATAAAATTTGGACAAAATTTTCTATAGAAATAAAATTTTGACAACATTTTCTATGGAAATAAAATTTGGACAAAATTTTCTATACTAATTTTTCTATGGAAATAAAATTTTCTATAAAAATAAAATTTTGACAAATTTTTCTATGGAAATAAAATTTTGAAAAAAAATTCTATAGAAATAAAATTTTGAAACAATTTTCTATAGAAATAAAATTTTGTCAAAAATTTCAATATAAATAAAATTTTGACAAACTTTTCTATAGAAATAAAATTTTGACAAAATATGCTTTAGAAAAAAAATCACAAAATTAGTTTTCTATGGAAATACAATTTTGACAAAGTTTTCTGTAGAAATAAAATTTTGACAAATTTTTCAATGGAAATAAAATTTTGACAAATTTTTCAATGGAAATAAAATTTTGCAAAATAAGATTTTTTTTTAGTTTTTTCTGGTCGTAAGGATGCCATAAAAACTACCAAAGTGTATATAATCACAAGATGGCCGTTCGCCAGAAATGCACTTTAGTGCTTCGTGTGAATACATTATCGGCCGTTTTATTTCATAGGTTGGACAAATTTAAACTGATGCTAATAATTGATATTATTTGCGACTTTTTTTGCTTCGAGAAATAAAATTAAACGAAGCATATCAAATGCATTAATTTACTTTGTTGCATTACATATCACCACCTTGTACATTTTTTCTCCAAGTGAATGAATTTAAGTGAGTCTCGCATTGCAATACTTGGTAAATGCCTTCCATACTCTGTTTGCCATGAATGCTAGTGAAATCTCATAGATGCCAAAAATATCGCAGAAACTTTGAAAACTCCATGTTTTTTGCACCGCATCAAAAAACCCTCCAAGTACCAGTAACAAAAGCCACACAATGGTCTCACTCTTACTAGGGGAAGTACACGAAAGTAGAATACCTTGTAATAAAGATGGTTTATATGACACAAAAACGTGCAGTGATTTGCCAAAAATTCTACAGCAATATCAACAAGCAACCAAAGCTGCAGTTAAAATAGCCATGGATGTCACCCATACAATATGAGGTTTGCCTTTTATATTTCGGGATTAGAGAACACAGAAACAAATATTGATATCGAAAATCTTTTTATTGTTTTTCAGAATATTCACCACCAAAATCTGTATTCACCACTAATATCTGTGCATGCGTTTGAACCAAATGTCGAAGCATTTTTGCCACTCTGATTGAGGTATCTCCAAAACATGCATTCTGCCAATTTAGGACTATATGTCGGACGGACGTCGCCAAATCTACTCAAGCGGTATTAACCGCTTCTTTAGGTATCGAAAAATGTTGTCATCTTATTTTATCTTTATCGTGATCCGTCTTTACAGGTAGGTTTTCCTGATTTTTTGGAAGACAAATGACAAACAAAAAGTTTTGTCCCACTCAGAATTGATTGCAAAACCAGTAAGGAGAGTCTAAAGTCGGGTGGGGCCGACTATATTATACCCTTCACCACTATATATACCAAAATTTTTATTAACAAATTAACACTTTCAAATTTGTTGGTAGCTATCACAAAATCTCTGGACTTAACATTTAAATTGGTTAATGACCGGGACGGACCACAATATTAGAAACACATATTGGAAATATTTAAATTGCACAAAATTTCGCAAGTCTGGATTTATGATTTATCGGTTGATACATACGAATAAGAGTATAGGTAAATTTGAATAATTTTTGCGAATTTTTGACTTAGCAGTGGCGATTTTACAAGAAAATGCGGATGTTTTGGCCATATTTGCTAAAATCGGAAGAACATATATATGGGCGCTTTGATTAAATTTGATCCGATTTTGACTAAATTTGCAAACATTGCTAAAATTTTAATTGCACTCTCTGTGCAAAACTTCAAAATTTTCGAAATGAAACTTTGGCCCCCTGGTCATATGAATATATATCTAAAATATATATTTGGGAATTATATCTAAATCTGAACCGATTTTGACCAATTTTGACATGACTAGCAAGAACTTTAATTCTACTCTCTGTGCACAACTTCGGAGTGAGGCCAACTCCGGGGCCATATAACTGAGTATCGGATAAAATCTTTATCGAAATCGGGACCAATTTCAACTAAATTTGGCATGTATAGTAAAAATGTTACTCGCACTCCCTGTGCACAATTTCAAATAAATCGGAGTGAAATTTTGACCTACGGTGGTCATAAAGGGTGATACGGTCAAAATTTTGTCAAGGGAAAACGCGTGTAAATTGGTGAAATCGTTTATTTAAAAAATCAAATTAAATTTCTTTTTAAATTTCAATTAGTATACAATTCAGGAAAAATATTCAGTTAGGCTTTCGCTTTTCCAAATCCGAATTACCGGGCCTCACGCTCTACACCTGCCATCAGATTTTGTACAGCCACCTTGTCCACCTTCTTCGCCTCAGAAAGCCAGTTTGCCTTGAACTGCTGCTCGTCCTTAGCAGTTTTGTTGGTCTTCTTTAGGTTCCGCTGGACAATAGCCCAGTATTTCTCAATTGGGCGGAGCTCTGGCGTGTTGGGAGTGTTCTTGTTCTCGGGAACCACCTGCACGTTGTTGGCGGCGTACCACTCCATGGCCTTTTAACCGTAATGGCAAGATGCCAAATCCGGCCAAAACAGTACGGAACAACCGTGTTTCTTCAGGAAAGGCAGCAGACGTTTATTCAAACACTCTTTCACGTAAATTTCTTGGTTGACAGTCCCGGAAGCTATGAAAATGCTGCTTTTCAAGCCACAGGTACAGATGGCTTGCCAAACCAGATATTTCTTTGCGAACTTTGACAGTTTTATGTGCTTGAAAATATCTGCTACCTTTCCCCTTCCTTTTGCCGTATAAAACTCCTGTCCCGGCAGCTGCTTGTAGTCGGCTTTGACGTAGGTTTCGTCGTCCATTACCACGCAGTCAAACTTCGTCAGCATCGTCGTGTATAGCCTCCGCGATCGCGCTTTGGCCGTCGTATTTTGTTTATCATCGCGATTTGGAGTCACTACCTTCTTGTAAGTCGATAGTCCGGCTCGTTTTTTGGCTCGATGCACGGTTGTAGACGATACACCCAGCTTATTTGCGGCATCCCGGAGAGAGAGGTTAGGGTTTCGCTTGAAACTACCGGCAACTCTCTTTGTCGTCTCAGCGGCTTCCGGTTTTCGATTTCCCCCTATCCAGACTTCCTGGCTGTCGACAAACGTTCCCCAAACACTTTAATTACATTTGTAACGGTTGATTTGGCAACTTTTAGCGATTTTGCCAGCTTTGCGTGCGAGTAGCTCGGATTTTCGCGATGCGCGAGCAAAATGTTGATACGCTGCTCTTCTTGCTTG
The DNA here is from genome assembly GCF_050003625.1 of Haematobia irritans. Classification (NCBI taxonomy): domain Eukaryota; kingdom Metazoa; phylum Arthropoda; class Insecta; order Diptera; family Muscidae; genus Haematobia; species Haematobia irritans. Next base: position 192,736,131 of record NC_134398.1, on the reverse strand, counting down.
GACGGCATTTTGACAACTGAAGAATGAATTCCAAAATCAAAATAGGAGCAACATTCTACTCACACACACCTTCAAAATGAGGGGTGTTCAGGTTTCTTAAATGCAAAATTGAAAGAAGTACGTCAAGTTTATATTGACCAAATTTTGACCGTATCACCCTTTATGAGTGTAAATCGGACGAAAGTATAAATGGGAGCTATATCTAAATCTGAAGCGATTTCAACCAAATTCGTTGTGAATATTTATAATGTGCCACTTTCACGTAAATCGGAGTAAAACTTTGGCCTCTGGGGCCATAGGAGTGTAAATCGGACGAAAGCTATATATGAGAGTCACATATATCTAAATCTGAACAGATTTGAACCAAATTCGGTGTGTGTATTTATAAAGTTAATTCTACTCTGTTTGCAAAATTTCACGTAAAACGTAATAAAGCATTGGCCTCTGAGGCCATAGGAGTGTAAATCGATATTTAACAACAATGCCAAAAGTGGTCCATAGCAGTCCATAATCACATATAGCCCCCATATAAACCGATCCCGAAATTTGGTTTTGAAGCCTCTTGGAGGAGCAAATTTCATCCGAGTCAGTTGAAATTTGGTACATTGTGCTAGTATATGGCCGGGGAGCCACCGTGGTGCAATGGTTAGCATGCCCGCCTTGCATACACAAGGTCGTGGGTTCGATTCCTGCTACGACCGAACACCAAAAAGTTTTTCAGCTGTGGATTATCCCACCTCAGTAATGCTGGTGACATTTCTGAGGGTTTCAAAGCTTCTCTAAGTGGTTTCACTGGAATGTGGAACGCCGTTCGGACTCGGCTATAAAAAGGAGGTCCCTTGTCATTGAGCTTAACATGGAATCGGGCAGCACTCAGTGATAAGAGAGAAGTTCACCACAGTGGTATCACAATGGACTGAATAGTTTAAGTGAGCCTGATACATCGGGCTGCCACATAACCTAACCTAACCTAACCTAGTATATGGCCGTTAACAACCATGCCTAACTAGGTCCATATCGGTCTATAGTGATATGTAACTCTTAGATAAATCGATCGCCAATCACACAAAGAATGGTCCATATCGATAATTATATATAGCCCCCATATAAGTGACCCCCATATTTCAGTTCTCTCTCTACGTACAGTGCAAAAGTCCATGTCGATTCGTAATTATTTGTAGACTTACCTATACATAACTTTTTTGTATAATATATACCACGTATGGACTAAGTCACAATTTAGAAAACGATGTTAAGAAGTTTTAAGATACCACAACCCAAGTAATTCGATTGTGGATGACAGTCTTTCGTAGAAGTTTCTACGCAATCCATGGTTGAGGGTACATAAGATTCGGCCTGGCCGAACTTACGGCCGTATATACATGTTTTTTTTTTAACCATTGACTGTTTCCGAAACAGCATCTGATTTTAGATGACCTTCACGTAATTATTTTGGAGTAAACTGTGACTTCGATTGAGTTCACCATACCGTCGATAAACATTGGTCCTTGAAGGAACTTTATCACCAAAAATTAATTACATATATCGATACACTGTTGTTAACTGAACAACGAAAAAATAATAGCACGAAAATGTTCACGATTTAATTCCATTTTTTGGACGAATTGATGCTTAAAAGATACTGTAAAAATACAAATAATGCTCGAATGTTAAAACGTTCTGAGTAACCTTAAAATTATCACGCTTTATGGTAGAGCTCTCATTTGACAGATTTCAATAATAGGACTGCCCAAGCCCGAAATATCAAGCTTAAGACTCTAGCAGTCAAAGCTTACAATTATATTTACGATTTTATTGTAAATGTAATCAATCGATAAATAAATAAACCCGAAATATAAAAGGCAACCATCGTAGCCTAACCCTATCAGGAATATGTAGTCTACATTAAGTGTTGTTTGCCCGATGGGGATGGAATGTAATAGCAACCCTTACACGTACACAATGGGGTCTATCAAATGAATAATTATGGACAACCAAACTAATTTAGGGCTAATGAAGTTTATTACTTATGACTATACTTAGTTTATAGTAAGATCATATTTTTAAATAAAAAGTGCATTCAACTTTTTAACAAAAATCTAATTACCATGATGTGGTAAAATGTGTAAGTAAAGTCTTTTTATGAAAGAAATTGAATTTATTTAATAATACGAGTATATTGGAATAGATATAATAAGTCAGAAAAACAAAAACTTATTGTTTCCTATGCAGGAGGATATAGCAACCTTCTATATGCTGAAAAACTGTCAATTGAAAATGAAACAAGTATATACAGCCGTAAGTTCAGCCAGGCCGAATTTTATGTACCCTCCACCTATAGATTGGGTAGACACTTCTACTAAAGACTGTCATCCAAAATCGAATTACTTGGGTTGCGGTAATACTGGCCGATGGCAAGGTATCGTAAAACTTCTTAGCATCGTCTTCTAAATTGTAAGTTAGTTCATCGGATGAAATTGACTCCTCCAACAGGCTCCGGAGGTCAAATCTGGGGATCGGTTTATATGGAGGCTTTATATAATTATGTACCGATATGGACCAATGTTGGCATGATTGTTAGTGGCCATATACTTTCATCTGGATCGGATGAAATTTGCTACTCCAAGGCTCAAATTTCCAAGGCTCCGGGGTGTCAAATCTGGGGATCCGTTTATGTATGTAATTATGGACCGTTATAGACCAATTTTTGCATGGTTGTTAGCTACCATATGATAACACCACCTACCATAGTTCAACCGGATCGGATGAAATTTACTTCTCTAAGAGGCTCCTCAAGCCAAATCTTGGGTTCGGTTTATATGGAAGCTATACGTAAAAGTGGTCTGATATGACCCATTTGTAACACCATCCGACCTACATCAATAATAACTATTTGTGCCAAGTCGATAGCTTGGTTCCTTCGGAATTTAGCGTGTTTTAAACAGACGGACGGACGGACGTCACTAAATCGATTTTACTTTGTGGGGTCTTAGACCAATATTTCGATGTGTTACAAACGGAATGAAAAAGTTTATATTTACCCCCATCCTATGTTGTAGGGTATAGACAATTTGTTCATGATGGATCCCAGGTAATTTGTCAATCGCTCAAGAAAACGGCTCGTCTCGATTAGTCGAAAGAAATGATCCAAAAGTACGATGGTGGTACTTCGAAACAGGTGTATGGCATCGTGACAGATGATGAATTGTGGACTAACGCGTATGAGTCCGAAAGTAAGCAGCAGTTTAATGCATAGGTGTTTCAAAGTGAGCCAAAGCCAATAAAACTTGCTCGCGAACAAAGCACTTCCAAGTAAATCTCCTCCTGAGTCGATCTAGTCTTTGATGTCCGTCCGTCTGTCCATGTATTTGTTGTTCGCAGGATTCCGGTCGCAATTATTAACAGGTTGTGATGAAATTTAGCACAGAGTGTTTTTAGCACAAGGACGAACGCTATTGAATTTCGAAATGATCAAATCAAATTTAGATATAACTACCGATTTCGATAAATGGGGTCACATTGAGGTCTGTGGAGTCGAGTCAATTTTGCTCGACTCCGGCTCCGACTCCAGAATTTCTTATTAGCCTCGACTCCGACTCCGGAGTCGACTCAAGGTAGTGTACCTATATCTCATTTTAACAGTACTCCAATTGTATTTTTAAGGTTCCAAAAATAGACCGATATAAGTATTCTCTTTTGCCATATGTGTTTATATGTCAAAAAGAACTTTAATTTTAAATGTTGATATGACTAGACGATAAACCTCAGCATTTTTGGAATGTAAAGAACTCTATATTTTAATTGCAGGCCAATAAATTAAAATACGACACAAGACTATATAGAGACCACATCAAAATATGGGTAGATAAAAACAATCTCAAAAATATGTATCTATATAAACACAAAATTTCAAAAAATAATTAGGCTTCCAGAAGTTTTAGAAGTAAAAATCCTGGTATTACTCTATATAGGCATTTTATAAAAAATAAATTTAGATAAAAAAACAAAATAATAATAAAATCAAAATGTCGGACTAATCATATAGAATGTTTAAATGTTAAAAAATGTAATGTATCGAATATATAAAACAAACATAAACTGCCAAAAATTGAGACGGGCGTAATTTTAAATAACAACTACCATACAACATATGACAGGAATACCTGGACAGTTACGAATATTCTTTCTATAGAAATAAAATGATGAAACGTCGATTTATAAATGGTCTATCAATTATAGACATTAATAATGTAAAGAATTTCTTGTGGCCATTAACTTAATGTAAAGAATTTCGAGTGGCTTTGATGAAACAAACAGCAGTGGTTTAATTTAAAATTTCAGCTTCCAAAGACATCGGGTGTATATTTCTCAAGTAATTATGTAGGGCTATCTCAAAATCTGGGCCGACGGGAAAATTCCGCATTTGTTTATGAATCTCAAATAACTCTAAATTCAAAATTTCTTATAAATCTTTTGAAAATTTTAGACTGGGAAAAATTTCTTTAAAAAATCGGAAGTTGGATTTAAATGTGTTGCTTTATCACAAAATTGTCCGGTATGACTTATCTTCGAACTCGAAATGCCTGCCAAAAATTCAGAACGTTAGGTTCTACTGTTTTATTGCCTTAAAATTGTACCATTATCAAGAGTATATATAGGGTCAAAAATCGATATTTTAATATGTTAACAAGTATATACGGCCGTAAGTTCAGCCACGCCGCATCTTATGTACCCTCCACCGAGGATTGCGTAGAAACTTCTACGAAAGACTGTCATCCACAATCGAATTAATTGGGTTGTGGTATCTTAAAACTGCTTAACATCATTTTCTAAATTGTGAGTTAGTCCATACGTGGTATATATTAGACAAAAAAGGTATGTATAGGTAAGTCTACAAATAATTACGAATCGATATGGACTTTTGCACGGTACGTAGAGAGTCAGAATTGAAATATGGGGGTCGCTTATATGGGGGCTATATAGAATTATGAACTTGATATGGGCCAATTTTTGTGTGATTGGGGATCGATTTATCTGAGGGCTATATATAACTATAGACCGATATGAACCTAGTTAGGCATGGTTGTTAACGGCCATATACCTGCACAATGTACCAAATTTCAACTAACTCGGATGAAATTTTCTCATTTAAGAGGCTACAAAACCAAATCTCGGGATCGGTTTATATGGGGGCTACATATGATTATGGACTGATATGGACCACTTTTGACATGGTTGTTAGAGACCATATACTAACACCATGTACCAAATTTCAGCCGGATCGGATGAAATTTGCTTCTCTTAGAGGCTCCGCCAGCCAAATCGGGGGATCGGTTTATATGGGGGCTATATATAATTATGGACCGATGTGGACCAATTTTTGCACGATTGTTAGAGACCATATACTAACACCATGTACCAAATTTCAGCCGGATCGGATGAAATTTGCTTCTCTTAGAGGCTCCGCAAGCCAAATCGGATCGGGATCGGTTTATATGGGGGCTATATATAATTATGGACCGGTGTGGACCAATTTTTGCATGATTGTTAGAGACCATATACTAACACCATGTACCAAATTTCGGCTGGATCGGATGAAATTTGGTACAGGACGATAGCGCCATTATTGAAGGCTCTAGCGTGATTACAAAAGACAGACGGACATACTTATATAGTCTTGGAATTTTTCCCTGATCAAGAATATATATACTTTATATAGTCAGAAATCGATATTTCGATGTGTTACAAACGGAATGACAAACTTATTATACCGCCATCACCATTCTATGGTGTTGGATATAAAAAAACTGCCTTAGATAAAATTACTAAATTTCAAAGATGTGGTCGTTTCGAGAAACACATGCAAGATCCTCATTTATTCTGTAGACCCTCAAAAATTGAATACATTTCATTTATGAAAATTAAAAGCCCGAATAAGAAAGCAAAAATTTGTCATAAATATTTATTCATTTATATGTCATACTAGCCAGAAGCATAACCAAACCAAAAAAACAACAAAAATATTTCTTAGAAAGGACATCTTTCAATCTCGTATGGTTTTGCTACAACTGTAAATATTGCACAATGTCCCCTTAAGAAATTACAATACAACAAGCACACACACACACAAACACCCACACAAATGATGAGTGTATGCAATATTTTTCGACAGGCATTAAGGACATCTATTTAGAGGCTTATGTAAGATCACACGTACACACTCTCAAACATAAGTACATCCCCCCTATCACATATGTAAACACTACATACGTTTACATATGTATTCCATGTCTGATGTTTATTTTGATATTAGAACCCAGCGGGAAATGGAAGGGACGTGGAATCGATGATGGAAGTGCTGCCCGGGTAGCTATAAGGCCTGGGCGCTGCATTACGTGTTCATTTCAAAATAACATTGGATTGGATTGGAGACCAAGGCCTTGCCTCTCGCTTCTATTCGTATGCCTTCTAGAGGTGATGTTGTCGATGCCATGTTATCAGGCCTTCATACTAAGTACAAAAATCATGCCTTCCAAAGAAGGCCCTCAAAAAGGCCTGGACAGGAAGGCATAAAAGAAAGCGTGTAAAAATAAATATTTTGAAGGCAAGGTTGTCTATGAACTGAACATTTGCCCTCATACCTTTTACGTTAGAATTTAATTTGACTTACTTTTCCTATACAGTTTATCTTATTTTTGTGATTTTAATATTTACCTCAAGTGTATTTTTATTTTTCTGCTCCATCGGGATTTGAACCGGGGTCCTCGTTATTGGTAGTCCTACACTCATCCACTGGCCTACGACACATTTATGTGATGTGGGCGCCAAAAGGTAAACTTAAGCTACACGTGAGGTCATTCCGCGTTCCCTTCTGTTGGAAGTGAACGTATAATGGGTATCGGATCTTTTATATGTTACAGAGAATGTCTTCTAGAAGGCCAAAGTTAGGAGTAACTAGACATAAGCAAATTATTAGCTTGGCAGCCAACAAAGAATGAGTATGGGATCATTGGTGGGTTCGAACAGATTCTACCATACACTGAAAAAAAAGCATACTTGGTTCCAAAGATTTTGTCTTTACTTTAAAAAATTTGGTATTGATTCCGAGCCAAAGAAGTGAAGAATACAAGTAAGGATACTTTTAAGACACAATTCTCTTTTAAATTTAGGTTTTGTGTACTTGCTTCTAGGAAGCAAATTTTAATTTTTCGCTTTCTCAGCTTTTTTTCTTCATATGCTAGCAAAGTCCTTTAAAAACGAGTTAACGGCAACTTTATTTTCCAAATTTAGACTCGACTTCCAGTAGAAATTATGCTATGTTTGAAGTAAAAAACTTCTTTAAAATAAAGTTTTGAAAAACATGTCCTATATTTGAACGATTTTTTACTTTGTAGTCAAGATGCAAAAAGACAACAAATTTAAAGACAATTTCATTAAATTTAAAGAATTTTTCTGAATTATTAAAGTCAAGTTGACCTTAGCCTATAAATTTTTTCTTTCATGTTAAGATACCCATTTTTAAGTCAAATCACTTAATTATAAGGACAATACGACGTCATTGAAAAGTTTATCGACTTTTGGACAAGGAAAATAACTTTATTTTAGAGAAATGCGTCTTCTATACTAAGCAAAATTTGTATTCGTATTTTAAAGACATGAAATCTTTGACCTCACAACAATATTTTTTTCAGTGTAGGCAAAGTTATAGATTTTTGTTATTATTAATTTAATTATTAATTATTTAGAAAGATTTAAGTTTATTTATTTAACCGCACTATAAAAATAAGTAAATACGACCGTAATGTCAGGCAGACCGAGTCTTATGGACCATCCACCATGTTTCGTAATACAGTAAGTTCTACTAAAGACAAGGTATCTTAAAACCTCTTAACATTGCCTTAATGTACATGGAGGTAGATTAAATACCTATATAAGCTAAATCAGTTCTTGATCGGTTAACATAAAATTTCCAATTTCGATTGGATCGTATGAAATATACCCCTGCAGAAGCGCAGGAAACCAAATATGGAAATTGCTTGGGCCGATAGCCTCTAGTTGCTAGTGCCCGTATAAATAAGTTTATTGTAATTTGTAAATAAATAATGGAAATTGCTTTTGCATCGTTGTTAGAGGCCAGTTACTAACACCACGTACCACATTTTAACTGGATCGAATGAATTTTTCACCTCCAGAAAGCGCAGGAAATAAAATCGGGGGATGGGTTTGGACTAATTTTTGCCTGGTTGTTACAGGCCACGTATCAAATTTCCACCGGATGTGATAAAATTGTCTCCTCCAAGAGGATCGTGGGCTACACCTAAATGGTCCGCAATACCATCCGACCTACATAAATAGTACACGGATGGAAAAGACTGTTTTTCATATGTTTGGCTATAAACATTATATGTTTGGAACACAAATTTTTAAACACAATATTTTTGAGTGCAAGCATATAATGTTCATAAACTAGCATAACATGTTTGGGACATATATGTTAATATGTTAGAACATATTATGTTTGGGACATAAAATGTTTGTAAATATAATATGCTTGGATGCAAACATATATTAATTTAGAAATAGCCTATAAACATATATGTGTTTAGTAGCTTGGAGCGCTATTTAACAGGGAGCGATATTGAATTAAGTTGGTGGTTGTTGCTTGTTATTACAAAATTAACATTTTATTTTCCCTTGGGCAATTGATCAGCTACTTCTTTGATCCTTACAAACTGTGTGGTGCGCTGTTCGAATGCCCGTCCGGCAAAAGGTAAAATTAAAATAAAACAAGTATATACGGCCGTAAGTTCGGCCAGGCCGAAGCTTATGTACCCTCCATCATGGATTGCGTAGAAACTTCTTCTAAACACTGCCATCCACAATCGAATTACTTAAGTTGCGGTAACGCTTGCCGATGGCAAGGTATCTTAAAACCTCCTAACACCATCTTCTAAATTGTATGTAAGTCCATACGTGGTATATATTAAATCAAAAAAGATCGATCCAATACGTATATAATTCAGTTTGAAAAAGTAGAAATAAAATTTTAACAAAATTTTCTATAGAAATAAAATTTTCACAAAATTTTCTATAGAAATGAAAATTTTGACAAAATTTTTTATAGAAAGAAAATTTTGACAAAAATTTCTACAGAAATAAAATTTAAAAAAAAATTTCTATAGAAATAAAATATTGGTAGATTATTTTTGGCTCGAGTGGCAACCATGATTACGAACCGAATAAAATTTGAACAAAATTTTCTATAGAAATAAAATTTTGACAAAATTTTCTATAGAAATAAAATTCTGACAATGATGACAATGATATTAGAACCGAATAAAATTTTAACAAAATTTTCTCTAGAAATAAAATTTTGACAAAATTTTCTATAGAAATAAAATTTTGGTAGATTATTTTTGGCTCTAGTGGCAACCATGATTATGAACCGATATGAACCAATTTTTGTGTGATTGGACCAATTTTGGTATGGTTGTTAGCGACCATATACTAACACCACGTTCCTAATTTGAACCGGATCGGATGAATTTTGCTCCTCCAAGAGGCTCCGGAGGTCAAATCTGGAGAACGTTTTATATGGGGGCTATATATAATTATGGACCGATATGGACCAATTCTGCCACGGTTGTTAAATATCATATACTAACACCATGTTCCAAATTACAACCGGATTGGATGAAATTTGCTTCTCTTGGAGACTTCGCAAGCCAAATCTAGGGATCGGTTTATATGGGGGCTATATATAATTATGAACCGATGTGGACCAATTTTTGCATGGTTGTTAGAGACCATATACCAATATAATGTACCAAATTTCAGGCGGATCGGATGAAATTTGCTTCTCTTTGAGGCTCCGCAACCCAAATCTGGGGATCGGTTTATATGGGCGCTATATATAATTATGGACCGATATGGACCAATTTTTGCATGGTTGTTAGAGACCATATACCAACACCATGTACCAAATTTCAGCCGGATCGGATGAAATATGCTTCTCTTAGAGGCTCCACAAACCACATCTGGGGATCGGTTTATATGGGGGCTATATATAATTAAGGACCGATATGGACCAATTTTTGCATGGTTGTTAGATACCATATACCAACATCATGTACCAAATTTCAGCCGGATCGGATGAAATTTTCTTCTCTTTGAGGCTCGGCAAGCCAAATCTGGGGATCGGTTTATATGGGGGCTATATATAATTATGGACCGATGAGAACCAATTTTTGCACGGGTGTTAGCGACCATATACCAACACCATGTACCAAATTTCAGCCGGATCGGATGAAATTTGCTTCTCTTTTAGACTCCGCAAGATAAATCTGGGGATCGGTTTATATGGGGGCTATATATAATTATGGACCGATGTGGACCAATTTTTCCATGGTTGTTAGAGAACATATACCAACACCATATACCAAATTTCAGCCGGATCGGATGAAATATGCTTCTTTTAGAGGCTCCACAAGCCAAATCTGAGGGTCCCTTTATATGGGGGCTATACGTAAAAGTGGACCGATATGGCCCATTTTCAATACCATCCGACCTACATCGATAACAACTACTTGTGCCAAGTTTCAAGTTGATAGCTTGTTTCGTTCGGAAGTTAGCGTGATTTCAACAGACGGACGGACGGACGGACATGCTTAGATCGACTCAGAATTTCACCACGACCCAGAATATATATACTTTATGGGGTCTTAGAGCAATATTTCTATGTGTTACAAACGGAATGACAAAGTTAATATACCCCCATCCTATGATGGAGGGTATAAAAATCATAAAATTGAATAATTTCTTCTACAATGTTTGTATTACAGAAAAAGGTGCTAAGAACTAAAAAATCTCGTGGAAGTGAGAAAGATGTGAGGGAATATGCAATTAGGCAGAAACAAAATGTTGAGCATTCAGGTCGAAAACCTATGTTGTTAGCACCTATATTACCTGTTTATTTTCATAATTCATTATGACTGTAAATATATAAATAAATAAATAAAATTTTGAGCACAATATTGTTGGGAGAATTTTTTTTAAGCATATAATATTTTTGGGTGCAAAATGCTTCCAAACATATTATATGTTCACAAAATAACATATTGTTTTTTGGAAGACAACATTATTGAATTTGGATGCAAAAATACAAAATGTTTGGATCTTAGACTACCCAAACATATATTGTTTAGACCAATATGCTTTCAAACATATAAATGTTTGGGCAATACCCAAAAATGTATATGCTTGAAGCAAAATATGTTTGGGAGTATATGTTACAGAAGCGATTTTTTGTGAGGGTGTAGCTACTTGTACAAAGTATCCCGTCGAACAGTGGGGTATTTGACCCCCAAACTGGTATTAATTCAAGGGATCAACCGATTTACATGAAATTTGGCAAAACGTTTGCTCTTGTTAATAGTAGTATCTCTGTCAATTTTCAAAGAGATCGTGTCAGGTATATATATAGCGCCCGTATATATAATCGTCCGATTTGAGTTTATATCGCATATTACTCAGCCAATTTTTTGAAATTTTGAACAAACTTTTTGTTGGAGTGGCAAGCACCCTCCCCATATGTACAGGGTGGCTGATATGTAATACAACAAGTGCTATACTTTTTAATTTTATTTTTCAAAAGCAAGGGAGAACAAACTATAGAAAAAAAAATTGAAAAAAGTTCATAATCTTAAATTAAAATCTATTTTATTTAAATTTAGTACACGAATCTTTGAAATGTTATAGTTATAGGACCTTAAAGTAAGGCCAATTTTACTTAATATAAAGAAGACAAAAAATGATTTAAGTGAATAATCTTTTAATTAACTGTGATATTGAACCCTTGTATTAAAGAGGCTAATACTTATTTGGAAAATAGGCTAATATTTATTTGGAAGATTTTGCATTTTTGGTTAAAAATTTGTTTGAATATAAGAAAACATTTGTTGCATTAAAATATATTTTACAATTTGGATTTTTATTCGAAATTTATTTATAGCTGTATACCTGTGTTGATATATCGCAAAACGTGAACGAAAACTCAATAAATGAGACCTATATCCTAGCTTTAAATTTACAGAGCCTAGATCTAGAGCTAGTTAGCTTCCAAAAAAGTGACTTTATATTAAAAAAACAATATCTCAGATTCAATAACGAAATCCTTAAAAAGATTAAAAAGATTTGAAGTCAAATAAATTTTTCTGTGTGTATGCTCTCACAACAACATTACAAAACTGTATTATAACAACAACAACTAATATAGAAGACAAAGAGAAATATCACGATCAAAACAAACGTATAATTACTTTATACACTGAAAAAAATATTGTCGTGAGGTCAAAGATTTCATGTCTTTAAAATACGAATACAAATTTTGCTTAGCATAGAAGACGCATTTCTCTACAATAAAGTTATTTTCCTTGTCCAAAAGTCGATAAACTTTTCAATGAAGTCGTATTGTCCTTATAATTAAGTGATTTGACTTAAAAATGGGTATCTTAACATGAAAGAAAAAATTTATAGGCTAAGGTCAACTTGACTTTAATAATTCAGAAAAATTCTTTAAATTTAATGAAATTGTCTTTGAATTTGTTGTCTTTTTGCATCTTGACTACAAAGCAAAAAATCGTTCAAATATAGGACATGTTTTTCAAAACTTTATTTTAAAGAAGTTTTTTACTTCAAACATAGCATAATTTCTACTGGAAGTCGAGTCTAAATTTGGAAAATAAAGTTGCCGTTAACTCGTTTTTAAAGGACATATGAAGAAAAAAAGCTGAGAAAGCGAAAAAGTAAAATTTGCTTCCTAGAAGCAAGTACACAAAACCTAAATTTAAAAGAGAATTGTGTCTTAAAAGTATCCTTACTTTTATTCTCCACTTCTTTGGCTCGGAATCAATAGCAAATTTTTTAAAGTAAAGACAAAATCTTTGGAACCGAGTATGCTTTTTTTTTCAGTGTACCAATGGAAAATATGTGGGTAAATTGATCTACAACTAACTATATGTCCAACTTAATCCCAAATATACGTAAATTTCAAGACATCGCCAGAAACGCTGTTTCGAATACAAAACTTCACTTTTCTACTGCTTTTTTTGTTCCTATGGTGGAGGGTATAAAAATATATTATATTTTAAATACACTGGAAGGCGGGGAGGGATACTAATTTCCAAATTTCTGGCAAATGGATGAGAATAGCGCATTACATGCTCTAAAACTAAAATCAAAAACTATATTTAACTATAAATCATCTTGCGAAATAACAGCAAATTCTAGTTTTGAGGCAAATCGGATTAAAACCGTGTCCTGTTAAAAATGTTGATACAAATGTTTGTTTGATGATTATACAAAAAAAAAACTGAATTTTCGTTCTTATAACAACAATATAGGTCCTTCTTTTTCCAATTCCCAAAGAAGGCACAGAATAATGTTTGCGGGCATTTTTTAGAAAGGAAGTGCAAGGCATTTTAGCATGCATGATAGGAGAAGGCATATGGGAAGGTGTTAAGGATCCCAAAATCATGGGTTAAGAAGGCATGATTTTTGCGGTACTTCGCAATTTTCCCGCTGGGAAGGTGATTTGAGTCTATGTGTGTGTGTATGTGTCGGTGTTTGTTGTATTTGTTGTTGTTGTGTTTTTCTCTCTTACTACTTACCCAGCGGGAAATGGAAGCGACGTGGAATCGATGATGGAAGTGCTGTTCGGGTAGCTATAAGGCCTGGGCGCTGGATTACGTGTTCATTTCAAAATAACATTGGATTGGATTGGAGACCAAAGCCTTGCCTCTCGCTTCTATTCGTATGCCTTCTAGAGGTGGTGTCGTCGATGCCATGTTATCAGGCCTTCATACTAAGTACAAAAATCATGCCTTACAAAGAAGGCCCTCAAAAAGGCCTGGAGAGGAAGGCATAAAAGAAAGCGTGTAAAAATAAATATTTTGAAGGCAAGGTTGTCTATGAACTGCACATTTGCCCTCATACCTTTTACGTTAGAATTTAATTTGACTTACTTTTCCTATACAGTTTATCTTATTTTTGTGATTTTAATATTTACCTCAAGTGTATTTTTATTTTTCTGCTCCGTCGGGATTTGAACCGGGGTCCTCGTTATTGGTAGTCCTACACTCATCCACTGGCCTACGACACATTTATGTGATGTGGGCGCCAAAAGGTAAACTTAAGCTACACGTGAGGTCATTCCGCGTTCCCTTCTGTTGGAAGTGAACGTATAATGAGTATCGGATCTTTTATATGTTACAGAGAATGTCTTCTAGAAGGCCAAAGTTAGGAGTAACTAGACATAAGCAAATTAATAGCTTGGCAGCCAACAAAGAATGAGTATGGGATCATTGGTGGGTTCGAACAGATTCTACCATAGGCAAAGTTATAGATTTTTGTTATTATTAATTTTATTGTTAATTATTTAGAAAGAATTATGTTTATTTATTTAACAGCACTATACAAATAAGTAAATACGACCGTAATGTCAGGCAGGCCGAGTCTTATGGACCATCCACCATGTATTACGAAGAAAGTTCTACTAAAGACAAGGTATCTTAAAACCTCTTAACATTGCCTTAATTTACATGGAGGTAGATGAAATACCTATATAAGCAAAATCAGTTCTTTATCGGTTAACATAAAATTTCCAATTCCGATTGGATCGTATGAAATATGCCCCTGCAGAAGCGCAGGAAATCAAATATGGAAATTGCTTAGGCCGATAGCCTCTAGTTGCTAGTGCCCGTATAAATAAGTTTATTGTAACATAATTTATAATTATAATAAATTAAATAATAAATAAATAATGGAAATTGCTTTTTATGGAGGCTACATATATTTTTTGACCGATATGGGCCACTTTTGCATCGTTGTTAGAGGCCAGTTACTAACACCACGTATCACATTTCAACTGGATCGAATGAATTTTTCACCTCCAGAAATAGCAGGAAATAAAATCGGGGGATCGCTTTGGACTAATTTTTGCCTCGTTGTTACAGGCCACGTATCAAATTTCCACCGGATGTGATAAAATTGTCTCCTCCAAGAGGATCGTGGGCTACACCTAAATGTGGTCCGATATAGCTCATTTGCAATACCATCCGACCTACATAAATGGTAGCTACTTGTACAAAGTATCCCGTCGCACAGTGGAGTATTTGACCCCCAAACTGGTATTAATTCAAGGGAACAAAACGTTTGCTCTAGTCAATAGTAGTATATCTGTCAATTTTCAAAGAGATCGTGTCAGGTATATAAATAGCGCCCGTATATCTAATCGTCCGATTTGAGTTTATATCCCATATTACTCAGCCAATTTTTTGAAATTTTGAACAAACATTTTTTTTGAGTGGCAAGCACTTTTTCTATGTTTAGTTCAAACCTGATCGGAGTTATATATACCTCCCCATATTGATATGTAATAAAAAAGTGCTATACTTTTTATTTTTTTTTTTTTTATACCCACCACCATAGGATGGGGGGTATATTAACTTTGTCATTCCGTTTGTAACACATCGAAATATTGCTCTAAGACCCCATAAAGTGTATATATTCTGGGTCGTGGTGAAATTCTGAGTCGATCTGAGCATGTCCGTCCGTCCGTCTGTTGAAATCACGCTAACTTCCGAACGAAACAAGCTATCGACTTGAAACTTGGCACAAGTAGTTGCTATTGATGTAGGTCGGATGGTATTGCAAATGGGCCATATCGGTCCACTTTTACGTATAGCCCCCATATAAACGGACCCCAATATTTGGCTTGCGAGGCCTCTAAGAGAAGCAAATTTCATCCGATCCGGCTGAAATTTGGTACATGGTGTTAGTATATGGTCTCTAACAACCATGCAAAAATTGGTCCACATCGGTCTATAATTATATATAACCCCCATATAAACCGATCCCCCGATTTGGCTTGCGACGCCCCTAAGAGAAGCAAATTTCATCCGATCCGGCTGAAATTTGGTACATGGTGTCAGTATATGGTCTCTAACAATCGTGTAAAAATTGGTCCACATCGGTCAATAATTATATATAGCCCCCATATAAACCGATCCCCCGATTTGGCTTGCGAGGCCTCTAAGAGAAGCAAATTTCATCCGATCTGGCTGAAATTTGGTACATGGTGTTAATATATGGTCTCTAACAACCATGCAAAAATTAGTCGACATCGGTCCATAATTATATATAGCCCCCATATAAACCGATCCCCCGATTTGGCTGGCGGAGCCTCTAAGAGAAGCAAATTTCATCCGATCCGGCTGAAATTTGGTACATGGTGTTAGTATATGGTCTCTAACAACCATGCAAAAATTGGTCCACATCGGTCCATAATTATATATAGCCTCCATATGAACCGATCCCCCGATTTGGCTTGCGAGGCCTCTAAGAGAAGCAAATTTCACTTAACTATACATAACTTTTTTGTCTAATATATACCATGTATGGACTAAATCACAATTTAGAAAACGATGTTAAGAAGTTTTAAGATACCACAACCCAAATAGTTCGATTGTGGATGACAGTCTTTCGTAGAAGTTTCTACGCAATCCATGGTGGTGGGTACATAAGATTCGGCCTGGCCGAACTTGCGGCCGTATACACTTGTTTTAATTTTATTTTTCAAAAGCAAGGGAGAACTAACTATAGTAACCATGTAGAGATAAAACTGCACATATACAAAAAAAATTGGAAAAAGTTCATAATCTTAAATTAAAATCTATTTTATTTAAATTTAGTACACGAATCTTTGAAATGTTCGCGCCTCTATCAAAGTTATAGGACCTTAAAGTAAGGCCAATTTCACTTAATATAAAGAAGAAAAAATGATTTAAGTGAATAATCTTTTAATTAACTGTGATATTGAACCCTTGTATTAAAAAAACTTCAAAATAGGCTAATACTTATTTGGAGAATTTTGCATTTTTGGTTAAAAATTTATTTGAAAACATGAAAATATTTGTTGCATTAAAATGTATTTTACAATTTGGATTTTTATTCGAAATTTATTTATATATAGCTGTATACCTGTGTTGATATATCGCAAAACGTGAACGAAAATTCAATAAATGAGACCTGTATCCTAGCTTTAAATTCACAGAGCCTAGATCTAGAGCTAGTTAGCTTCCAAAAAAGTGACTTTATATTAAAAAAACAATATCTCAGATTCAATAACGAAATCCTTAAGGAAAGGTCAAAAGATTTGATGTCAAATAAATTTTTCTGTGTGTATGCTCTCACAAAAACATTACAAAACTGTATTATAACAACAACAACTAATATAGAAGACAAATAGAAATATCACGATCAAAACAAACGTATAAAGTAAAACCAATGGAAAATATGTGGGTAAATTGATCTACAACTAACTATATGTCCAACTTAATCCAAAAAATACTCAAATTTTAAGACATCGCCAGAAACGCTGTTTCGAATACAAAACTTCACTTTTCTACTGCTTTTTTGTTCCTATGGTGGAGGGTATAAAGATATATTTTATTTTAAATACACTGGAAGGCGGGGAGGGATACTCATTTCCAAATTTCTGCCAAATGGATGAGAATAGCGCATTACATGCTCTAGAACTAAAATCAAGAACTATATCTAAATATAAATCATCTTGCGAAATAACAGCAAATTCTAGTTTTGATGCAAATCGGATTAAAACCGTGTCCTATTAAAAATGTTGATATAAATGTTTGTTTGATGATTATATAAAAAAAACTGAATTTTCGTTCTTATAACAACAATGTAGGGCCTTCTTTTTCCAATTCCAAAAGAAGGCACAGAATAATGTTTGCGGGCATTTTTTAGAAAGGAAGTGCAAGGCATTTTAGCATGCATGATAGGAGAAGGCATATGGGAAGGTGTTAAGGATCCCAAAATCATGGGTTAAGAAGGCATGATTTTTGCGGTACTTCGCAATTTTCCCGCTGGGTAGTTGTGGCTCTTACACATGTATGAGTTTTTATACACATGTATACATATATGAATAATAATAATGAACGAACAAAAGTTTGCCTTAATGTGTGTCAGGAAAATTATGTATATTTTACATTGCATATACAAAAATCATTTGTATTTACTTACACGTTATGACTACGTACCGAGTATGGGTATGTTTAAATAAGAGACTAACTGCTTTTAAGTGTGCCTGCAAGGAAAAATAAACATAGGGTGTACGGAAAATCCATTACAAAAACAAGTAAGTAAAGTAGAAAGTCGGGCGGAGCTGGCTATATCATACCCTAAACCACCCCTAATGAATTAGTAAACACCTACTGAACTAGGTGAAATTGAAATATTGATTCCATTATTAAAAACAAGTAAGTAAAATAGAAAGTCGGGCGGGGCCGATTATATCATACCCTAAACCGCCCCTACTGAATAAGTAAACATTGTTTATGAGGTATAGGTTTGGGAGATAAACCGCATTTCCATATTTAAGAACATGATTATGGGAGTTTTATCGTAATCTGGCGATACATATATATGGGAGCTATATCTAAATTTGCTCCCATCCAAATTCAATAGCGTTCGTCCTTGTAAAAAAATGCCATATACCAAATTTCTTTCAAACTCGGTTAATAAGTGCGACTGGAATACTGCGAACAACAAATACATCGACGGACGGACGGACACCAACCGCTAGATCGACTCAGGATTCTGAGTCGAACGGTATATGTTTTATATACAAAATCTCTTGGGTTAAATTAAAAAAAAAATAAATAAATAAAGTAGAAGTGAATTTATGATTTATCAGTCGATAGATATGTATTAGAAATATAGGAAATTTTGATTTTGATTAATTTCTAAATTTTTTCTATTTAGCTGTTGCGGTTTTACAAGGCAAATTAGTATATTTTGGCTATATTAGCAATTCGTAAGAACATAAATATCCGAACCGACTTCAATCAAATTTAGCACACATGACTCCTTGCCTAAAATTTCAAGCAAATTAATGAAAAACTCTGGCTTCTGGGGTCATATAAGTGAATATCGCGCAAAAGATATATATGGGAACTATATCTAAATGTGGACCGATTTTTCACAAACTCCCAACCAACAGGGTTCTATTCTGACCCAAAACAGAAACTTCCCAGCAAAAAAATTTTGAAGTTCTTCTAGAGGCACAACTTTAAAAGCACTTCCTAAAATGTCCTCCCAAAGATGTTCTTTATTTTAACTACACAGGAAATTCTTGTAATTAAATTTTTTACAACTCGCTGTTTTCATATTTTAAATGGGTAATTTTAACTTTTCTTGTATGAAACAGAGAAAAAACAGATTAAAAATTAATAAAATATAACAAATTATATAATTTTTTTCGATAAAAATGCTAAATTAATTCTAGAAAAATGGCAAATTTTTTAAAATATTTTGGGTCAAACGTTTCAGACAAGTGTAGAATACATTAAAATTTATAAAAAAATATAAAAAATTATTTATTTGGCAAAATAATACAAAATTTTTTAATTCACATCCGAAATTGTGACGAAATTTAACTACACAGGAAGTTCTTTTAATTCAATTTTTTATAACTTGTTTTTTTTTTTCATATTATTAATGGGTAATTTTAACATTTTTTTGTTTCAAATAGACAGAGTAAGAATTAATAAAATTGAACAAATTAGTCAAATTTTGTCGATAAAAATGCTAAATCGATTCTAGAAAATTTGCAAATTTTTGGAAATATTTGAGGTCACACGTTTCAGACAAACGTTAGAGTGCATTGAAAATCGTTAAAAAAAAGTTTGTAAAATTATTTATTTAGGAAAATATCACAACATTTTTTAATTCACATCCAAAAAACTGAATTCATATCACGCCCTAAAAAGTAATTCAAATTCAGTGTAACGGCTGTTCAAATGGTGGACATCCATCCCATGTTAAATGCCCATGTTAAATTCATCGTTTCTGCGCCAATTTTGCACCACTTCCGGATCCAAAAAGAACATTTTCACTACTTCTTTGGCGACGCTTTTTTACTGAGTTGTGCCAAATTTGAAGTGGTTTGAAATAAAACTGCGACCTGAACTTTGATCACAAAAATGTGTTAACTGACAGACGGTCAGACGGACATGGCTATATCGACTCAAAGACCCACCCTGCACACAACAACAAAAAAATCTGATTCAATCACGAAATTAATTGATACAATTAATTTCTTAATTGAAATGTCTTAAATCACGAAAATGATAGTATCAATCACAGTTTTAATTGGAAAATAAAAAAATATTTGATTATAAAAATTAATTGATTTCATTAACAAATTTCAATTAATTTTTTAATCGATTCAATTAAAAATGTAATTGATGTTAAATGCAAAACTCAATTAATTTTTTCATTAAAAACGTAACTATTTTCGATTACTTTCTTAACTTACTATAGTTTAATTAAAAAATTGATTGTTTGAAATATATTTTTAGTTAAAAATTTAAAAAAAAAATCGGTCACTTCTTTAAGCGACTTAGTTCTCCGAGTTTGATTAAAATCTTAATTGTATCAATTAAGTTTTTAGTTAAAAATTTTAAAATTTTCAATCATTGACTTAATTAACTTAATGTTTCTATCTTGATTAAAAAGTTAATTGTATCAATTACGTTACTAATTAAAAAAATTTCCAACTTTTGTGGTGAAGGGTATAAATATCACCAAAATTTTTCCAAATATAATTTTAATAGAATTAAAAACAAGTATAGACGGCGATAAGTTCGGCCAGGCCGAATCTTAGGTACCCTCCACCATGGATTGCATAGAAACTTATACTAAAAACTGTCATCCACAATCGACTTACTTGGGTTGCGGTAACACTTGCTGATGGCAAGGTATCTTAAAACTTCTTAACAAGTTAGTCCATACGGGGTGTATATTAAACAAAAAAGGACGATTAAATACGTAATAATTCAGTTTTATTTAGCAATAAAATTTAACAAAATTTTCTATAGAAATAAAATTTTGACAAAATTTTCTATAGAAATAAAATCTTGACAAAATTTTGTATAGTAATAAAATTTTGAAAAAAAAAAATTTATAGAAATAAAATTTTGACAAAATTTTCTATAGAAATAAAATCTTGACAACATTTTCTATAGTATTACAATTTTGACAAAATTTTCAATAGAAATAAAATTTTGACAAAATTTTATACAGTAATAAAATTAAAAAAAAAAAAAAATGCATTGATCAGCTATGATGCGCGTATTCGAGATAGTAATGATAGGCTCATATATATGAACCATAATATCATTACATGTACTAGAGTACAATAATGTACTTCTACAACAACAGTCTCGAATGCGCGCATCATAGCTGATCAATGCATTTTG
Organism: Haematobia irritans; assembly: GCF_050003625.1. Lineage (NCBI taxonomy): Eukaryota > Metazoa > Arthropoda > Insecta > Diptera > Muscidae > Haematobia > Haematobia irritans. Next base: position 192,714,793 of record NC_134398.1, on the reverse strand, counting down.
AAACAAACAGACTGAATAAAAACAAAACAAAAACAATGGAAGAAGGCAGCATGCGGCCGTTGAATGTCATTACATGGCATTCATACTCTAGTAAATCAATTTCCGACGGCAATATATTAGAGTGGTGTTAATTGGAAGGCAAAAATGTTTCTACTATTTTTCTTTTTTTGGACATTTTGGATTGTTTGAAGCTCATTCTTTGCAATATAAGAAAGCTTTACCAATATTGTCTAATAATTGAAATGAGTAGATCGTCCAATAAAGGGAATTGATGAGGATGTGGAAATCCGAAACAGCTGTCTTCCCAACCATTTTGGACAACATTTTTGCTCTTCCATAACATCATAAAAAAATGAGTAATGATAGGCTCATATATATGAGCCATAATATCATTACATGTACTAGAGTACAATAATGTACTTCGTACAACAACAGTCTCGAATGCGCACATCATAGCTGATCAATGCATTTTGAAACAAACAGACTGAACAAAAACAAAACAAAAACAATGTAATAAAATTTTGACAAAATTTTCTATAGTAATAAAAGTTGGACAAAATTTTCTATAGTAGTAGATTATTTTTGGACCGATATGGACCAATTTTGGCATGGTTGTTAGCGGCCAAAATTGGTGCGGGTCGGATGAATTTTGCTCCTTCAATAACTCCGGAGGTCAAATCTGGGGATCGGTTTAAATGGGGGTTATATGTAAATAAGACCGATGTGGACCAATTTTTGTATGGTTGTATATGTAAACATTTTATAGAAATAAATATTTTGACAAAATTTTCAATAGAAATAAAACTTTGACAAAGTTTTCTATAGTAATAAAATTTTGACAAAATTTTCTTTAGTAATAAAATTTTGACAAAGTTTTCTATAGTAATGAAATTTTGACAAAAATTTCTTTAGTAATAAAATTTTGACAAAATTTTCTATAGGATTAGATTCTTTTTGGACCGATATGGACCAATTTTGGCATGGTTGTTAGCGGCCATATACTAGCGCAATGTCCCAAAATTCAATACGTACCAAATACTAGGGCAATGTCCCAAATTTCACCACGTACCAAATTTCAACCGGGTCGGATGAATTTTGCTCCTCCAGTAGCTCCGGAGGTCAAATCTGGGGATCGGTTTAAATGGGGGTTATATATAATTAAGACCGGTATGGACCAATTTTTGCATGGTTGTTAGAGACCATATACTAACACCACGGACCAAATTTCAACCGAATCTGGTGAATTTTGCTCTTCCAATGGGCTACGGATGTCAAATTTTGGGATCGATTTATAAGGTGGCTACATATAATTATGGACCGATATGGACCAATTCCTGCATGGTTGTCAGAGACCATATTCTAACGCCACGTACCAAATTGCAAGCGAATTGGATGAATTTTGCTCATCCATGAGGCTCCGGAGGTCAAATCTGGGAATGGGTTTATATGGGAGCTTACATTTTTTATTTATATATTAATTTTATATAATTTTTGCATGTTTGCTAGAGACCATATACTAACACCATGTACCAAATTTCAACAGGATCGGATGAATTTTGTTTCTCTTAGAGGCTCCGCAAGCCAAATCTGGGGTTCGGTTTATATGGAGGCTGTTTATGATTATGGACCGATGTGGACCAATTTGTCCACATTTGTTATAGACCATATACTAACACCATGTACCAAATTTCAGCCGGATCGGATGAAATTTGCTTCTCTTAGAGGCTCCGCAATCCAAATCTGGGGATTGGTTTATATGGGGGCTATATATAATTATGGACCGATTTGGATCAATTTTTGCGTAGTTATGAGAGACCATATACTAACACCATGTACCAAATTTCAACCGGATCGGATGAATTTTGCTCCTCCAAGAGGCTCCGCAAGCCAAATCTGAGAGTCGGTTAATATGGGGGCTATACGTAACAGTGGACCGATATGGCCCATTTGCAATACCATCTGACCTACATCAAAAACAACTACTTGTGCCAAGTTTCAAGTCGATAGCTTGTTTCGTTCGGAAATTAGCGTGATTTCAACAGACGGACATGCTTAGATCGACTCAGAATTTCACCACGATCCATAATATATATACTTTATGGGATCTTAGAGCAATATTTCGATGTGTTACAAACGAAATGACAAAGTTAATATACCCCCATCCTATGGCGGAGGGTATAAAAATATTCAATTAAAAATTTAATTGGGTCAAAAAATATTTTTTTTGAAACAAATATCAATTGTATCAATTAATTTTTTTTTAATTGACTTTGCTAATTGATACTATAGTTTCTGTGATTGAAGACTTTGCAATTCAAAATTAATTGGATCAATTAATTTCATGAGTGGCAACACCTTGTGATTGAAATAAACCTAATGTTTTGCTTAACATCTACCCTCCTTACAACCTAATGTTCATTTATATCATCGTGTGTGTGTTAGTGCGCATATGTTATGTGTTTTCGTAGAGATTGCATTTGAACATACTGGTATCTCTTCTATGTTTGTTCTTTGTAATCATTCACAAGTTGTGGTTTGAATTGTTTTCATTGTGCAGTGCTTGTTTTTTCTTCAACTGCTTTTTTTTTAATTTATTTTCATAAACGAATATTTTATTTGTTTTATACATGCCTCGAATATTGCTGATGGCTGTTCTTGTTCCAGATTCGCTTCAGCTGTCATTCTCAGACATTTACTGTAGGCCATATTATTATGTCGTTTAAATATGAGAGCAAAAAACACTTATAAGGAATGTTAAAAAAAGATGGTCAGAAAAAAAATAAAAAAGGCTAAGATTAGAAGTAGGAGATTATCAATTGACTTTTCAACCCGATTTAATTTTTATACCCTCCACCATAGGATGGGGGTGTATTAACTGTCATTCCGTTTGTAATACATCGAAATATTGCTCTAAGACCCCATAAAGTATATATATATATATATATATATATATATATATATATATATATATATATATATATATATATATATATATATATATATATATATATATATATATATATATATATATATATATATATATATATTCTGGTTCTTGGTGAAATTCTGAGTCTATCTAAGCATGTCCGTCCGTCCGTCTGTTGAAATCACGCTAACTTCCGAAGCTTTCGACTTGAAACTTGGCACAAATATTTGTTATTGATGTAGGTCGGATGGTATTGCAAATGGGCCATATCGGTCCACTGTTACGTATAGCCCCCATATAAACGGACCACCAAATTTGGTTTGCGATTGCTCTAAGAGAAGAAAATTTAATCCGATCCGGTACATGGTGTTAGTATATGGTCTCTAACAACCTTGCAGAAATTGGTCCACATCGGTCCATAATTACATATAGCCACCATATAAACCGACCCCCGATTTAGCTTGCGGAGCCTCTTAGAGAAGCAAATTTCATCCGATCCGGCTGAAGTTTGGTACATGGTGTTAGTACATGGTATCTAATGACTATGCAAAAATTGGTCCACATCGGTCCATAATTATATATAGCCCCTATATAAACCGATTCCCCGATTTTGGCTTGAGGAGCCCAGCAAAAAAAGTGTCGCCAAAAAAGTAATGAAAATGTTCTTTTTGGATACGGAAGTGGTGCAAAATTGACGCAGAAGCGATGAATTTAACATGGGCTTGTCGTAGGACGGAAGTCCTCCATTTCAACAGCCGTTGCACTGAATTTGCATCACTTCTTTAGGTGTGATTCGAATTCAATGTTTTGGATGTAAATTAAAAAATTCTGTTATATTTTGTCAAATAAATAATTTTTATAATTTTTAATGGATTTAACGCCTGTCGGAAACGTTTGACTTCAAATATTTTCAAAATTTCACAATTTTTTCAGATTGGATTTAGCATTTTTTTCGACAAAATTTTAAATGATTTGTATCATTTTATGAATTCTTACTCTATTTTGAACATATTTGAAACAAAAAAAAGTTAAAATTACCCATTAAAAGTATGAAAAAACCAAGTTATAAAAAATTGAATTAAAAGAACTTCATGGGTAGTTGAAATAAAGAACATCATTGGGAGTGCATCTTCTGGAAGTGCTTTTAAAGTTATGCCTTTGGAAGAACTTCCAAATTTTTTTGCTTGGAGCCTCTAAGAGAAGCAAGTTTTATCCGATCGGGCTAAAATTTGGTACATGGTGTTAATATATGGCCTCAAACACCAGTGCAAGAATTGGTCGAAATCGGTCCATAATTGTATAGTCCCCATATAAATCGATCCCCAAATTTAAGTAATTATTTAATTAATACTTCATTCCATAGTGTTTTAATTTTCCTTTATTATTTTTAATTATGAATTACAATCAATATATAAATAATTTTGAATCTTTTAAAACTAGTTATTCGCATTGTAGTTATTTTAATATAATGTCTATAAATATCAGAAGCTTGTCGTCGGTTTCGAAATTTAACAAATTCAAATCTTTGATTTCGCAGCTACCGCAGCTACCTTCTGTAATTGCTATACAAGAAACATGGTTTCAGAAAGATTTAGTTCAATTATATGACATACCTGGATATAAGGCAGTACATTCTTGTAGATTTGACTCGTATGGTGGGACTTCCATATATATTCGTAATTTGCTACATTTCTCTGTGATGGAAATTACAAGTGAAGGTTTCATAGATTCCGTAGTATTGAAATTGAATGATGTCAAAGTTAATGGTAAACCAATGATATTTACATCCTTTTATAAGCCCCCAAAGTGTGGAATAAAAAACTTTTTTTAATTTTATGGAAAGTACATTGGAGAGATATGGAAGAAATCCTTGTGTATTCGTTGGGGATGTTAACATTGATTTACTAGAGCATAGAGTATTTGCAGACCTTTTAAATATTTTAATGAACTTTGACTTCAGGAATTGCCATGAGCTGGTTACAAAGCCTTAAAGTGAATCATCAATTGATCATGTGTATAGTAACATTGAGAAACAATTTTTTATAGATTCCATTGAGTTTGATTTGTCTGATCACAATATCATTTTTTGTAGAATCGCTTTGAAAGTTAGAAATGGTGAATTTGACAATGAAAGTTATTTAGTTTGTGATTATGAGAGAGTGAAAGATTCTCTACAACACAAGGTGCAGGATTTGTGTTACACTGGCAATCCATCAATAGATACTGCTAATTTAATAGAGTGCCTGGGAGAAGCTATAAGTAGTTCAACAGTGACTAAGAGTACCAGATTAAGCTTGAGAAATAAGATAGCACCATGGGTGAATGGTAACTTAAAGAAGCTGCTGTTATATAAGGATCGTCTACTAAGGCTTCGGAAGAAGAATTCACGACCTGACATTGAGATACGTTTGAAAAGGATTAGCAAGGTAATCAAAAAGGCTTATAGGAACTCAATGAATAATTATTATGCTGATACTCTTTCTGATTTGGGGAATGATTCCAAGAAGACATGGAGTTTTTTGAACAAAACACTAGGGAGAGGTCGAGTTGATGATATATGTATTAGGGACAGTGTTGGGAATCCAGTTGAATGTGATCAAGCTAAAAGTGAAGTGTTGAATATTTATTTTGTGGAGTCGGTTCAGAAAGTCAAATCAGGTATTGAAGAGTTCCCGGTTACACGTCTATTGAGGAAATGCATAGTGTTATTTGTGGCTTATCTCCTACCAAGAGTAGTGGGCATGATGGTATATATCCTAAAGTTATTTTAACTTGTGTTGGCATATTAACACCATACTTAGTACGGATTTTTAATGATGTCATAAGGACATCAATTTATCCACAAATACTTAAGATACATAAGGTCATTCCAATACCTAAGAAAAGTAATGCAGGAGAATTGAAGGATTTTCGTCCTATATCAATATTACCTGTAATTGGAATTGTTTTTGAACGTTTATTACATAAACAACTGTATATGTTTTTGTCGGAAAATCGTTTATTGAATGATTATCAATATGGCTTTCGTAAGGGTTGTGGCACCGAGGAAGCAATTGTTAATGTTCATAGATGTATCTGTAAAGGATTGGATGAGGGTTATAGGGCTTTAGTTGGGGTGTTTTATGATTTGTTGAAGGCCTTCGATCTTGTCGATCACAATTTATTAATAAGGAAAATGGTGTTTTATGGAATTTGTGGAAAAGAGATGATGCTCTTAGGTAGTTATTTAAGTAATCGGCGACAATTTGTTGAAGTTAAGGGACAGAGAAGTTCTATGATGGAGGTCAAGTACGGAGTACCTTAAGGCAGTGTTTTGGGGCCTCTTCTGTTTTCTCTTTATATTAACGACCTGGGGAATCTTACTTTGGATGGGAAAATGTTTATTTATGCAGACGACATCTGTCTTATGTATCCGTATAACAATGAGAACATGGTTAAACTTTATATAGAGAGAGATGCTTCGTTGATTTTTGAGTTTGTTCGTCTCAACAAGCTCTTTATGAATACTGATAAGACTCAATTAATGAGATTTAGGCCTTGTTTTAAATTCAATAATGTTTTTAATATTCGTATTAACGGAAGGGAGATAACGGAAGGGAGATAACGGAAGTTCCCATACCCAGTGGTAAAAATTAAAACTCCTTACCAAAAGATCGATTATGTTCTTGGGAAATTTGAAAGATTAAGTAAGTATGTTGTATGTAAACACACATATAGTTGACAATGCTACTACTTATACCTTAGCATTGAAAAATCGAACAGAATGTAATTCCATCAAAACTTAAACAAATAAAAGCTATTACATAGTCATCTAGTTGGTTCGTAGTGGGACAACCAGTGCTTACGACTTCCACTTACTGCGTAAGGGGTCTGTAATTAGGAGTAAAAACTCAAAAATTTGCTAGGCAACGTTTCTAAGCAACATTGGTTTTTGTTTGTTCGTTTTTTTAAGTTTTCTGAAAAATTTTTTCGGGCATAAATACATTTTTATTGAGTTTTACATCTTTTCTAGATTATCAATTAATTTATATTGAGTTGTACATCCTTTCCAGATATACAGCTAGACCTCGCTTTACGTCGCAGATACGTTCCAAAAAATACGACGCAAACTGAAACGACGCAAAGTGAATTATGAGTTTCTATGGCAAACCATGCAAAGATTGGAGACAGATAACAACGCAACTTCGTAAATCTAACGACGCAAAGTGAAAACTAGTAGTAATTCATCAGGGACGCAACTTCGAAACAACGCAAAACGAAACGACGCAAAGCGAGGTTTAGGTGTATATGTGTAAAGGTAAGTATGAAAATAATTAATTAAAATATGGAGGGATTTTCGTCCAGAAATTTAAAGCGATTAGCGCTTAAGGAAGAAAATAATTTTAGAGCGATTTCCCTGCGTCAATTAGCACCTTTCCAAGCGCCAGATTCATGGGAGCCATGTGCCAGATTCAGGTAATATTTCTTAGATAACCTTCTATTTGTATATTTATTGACTAATAACATATAATCTTTTATTTCAGATGCTGTCAAGACGGAACAGTACACAGAAAAAGATTATATAGCGGACATTAGGAAGTCGGTCAAAAAAATTTAATGAATAAATATATACCAGTTATTATAACAGTATTACCTAGTATTAAATATTGTATTGAAATATTATTACCAAATATATATTAATTGTTATAATATATAAAACCAAAAAAATAGTTATTTAGAATATTATTTGCATATTTTTAGGAAAAAAACTATAAATACATCATATTTTTATAGTTTACCGGCGAATCGGGTTGTAAATAGGGGTGCTTAGCTCTAGATTACTTTTATAAATAGAAAGTAAAACTGGTTTACTCCATCGTTCCCATTACCGAGTAAAACACAATATCCAATAATCGTCATCCGAAGCCCTTAAGCATTGGTAATGCCGTTGTAATGGGCTATCATTATGCTTTCATTTACCTTGTCATGGAAATTGCGAAGTACTTGACTGCCTATGACACGCCAATGTAAAAGTAATGCGGAAAATTGATCGGAAACGTGGAGTAGTTGTCTCGACAAAATCGGTTGGGCGTAATCGATTTGGTAATGACGTTTTTTACCACTGGGTAGTTAGATACTTAGGTTTGTACTTACAGGGAAACCTCTCGTGGGATAGACACATACAGTACCTGAAATCTAAGATATCACCAGCTATTGGTTTACTGAATAAATTCCAATACAAGTTCGATAGGAAAACTAAACTGTTAATTTACCAGTCCTTGATACAAAGTCATTATTGTTACTTGCCAATAGTATATGGTTATAAGAAAACTACTGAACTAAGATCTCTTCAAAGGCTTCAGAACAAAGCTCTTAAAGTTGTGGCGAATTTGAGTGTAACCCATTCCACTTTGAATTTATATAGGATAAAATATCCAACCGTTTTACCCATTTATGGAATTCATAAATGCCAAATGATTGTATATATAATTAAATGTTTATATAATATTGGACATCACACCATACGTTTTAGGAGAATTCAAGAGGTGGTTAATACACGTAATAATAACCTTTTAAAAGTTGCATTTTGTCAATCTGAAACAACCAGGCAGCGTATTGATCATCTTGATTGTAAATATTTTAATGATCTACCTCTTAATTTAAAAGAGATTGAAAATCTTTCTGTTTTTAAAACTAGTCTGAAAAAATACTTACTAGAACGCATTGATGAGCTCCTGATAAAATGTTTGTATTATAAAATATATCAGTTTTATATAATGAATTTTTGTTAAATGATTTGTATTCTTTGATAATATTTATTAGTTAATGAACACATAAACATATGTATATATTACCAAGTCAGTCTCTATAATGCCTAATGGCGCAGAGACGAAGTAGAGCTAAGTTTTGTAATTATTTTTCTCAAAAATACTAATAAATACAACAAAAAAATGACCTTGAAAGAGCAAAATTCAACCGATTCGGTTGAAATTTCGTACGTGATGTTAGTATATGGTATCCAACAACCATGCAGGAATTGGTTCATATCAGTCCATAATTATGTATAGCCTCCATATAAACCGATCCCCAGATTGGACCTCTGGTGCCTTTTGGAGAAGCAAAATTCATCCGATCTGGTTGAAATTTGGTACGTGGTGGTAGTATATGATATTTAACAACCATGCCAAAAGTGGTCCATATCAGTCCATAATCATATATAGCCCCCATATAAACCGATCCCGAGATTTGGTTTTGGAGCCTCTTGGAGGAGCCAATTTCATTCGAGTCAGTTTAAATTTGGTACATTTTGTTAGTATATGGCCGTTAACAACCATGTCTAACTAGGTCCATATCGGTCTATAGTTATATATAGCCCTCAGATAAATCGATCCTCAATCACACAAAAACTCGTCCATATCAAGTTCATAATTCTATATAGCCCCCATATAAGCGACCCCCATATTTCAATTCTGGCTCTATAAGTACCGTGCAAAAGTCGATGTGGATTCGTAATTATTTGTAGACTTACCTATACATAATTTTTTGTCTAATATATACCACGTATGGACTAACTCACAATTTAGAAAACGATGTTAAGAAGTTTTAAGATACCACAACCCAAGCAATTCGATTGTGGATGACAGTCTTTCGCAGAAATTTCTACGCAATCGATGGTGGAGGGTACATAAGATTCTGCCTGGCCGAACTTACGGTCGTATATACTTGTTTTTCACTTGTAAATACATATATTTCCTGTGATTTTCTTGGACCCCTCTAAAAATGCAAGTGTATCACATCCAATAATTTTTTCTCATATATTTATAGATATTTTTATAAGCCTGGTAACAAAAAGTGATTAAGCTTCCAGGGTATTTTTGTGACCGTATGTATTTCATTCATGTTACAGACTTTAATATTTCGCTCGTTTTGGTTTTGTTAAAAAATGCAGATGGTGTTGAATTTTATAATTGTTTTTAATTTTTTTTATTATCACGGTAATTAAAACCAAAAGTAAACATAAATCACAAGAAATCTGCCATCTCAATTAAATAAATGTTTTTCATTTTGTAATTAAATAGAGAATAAAATGAAACTTTTTTCATATTATTAAGGCTATGGCTTTTGTGTATGCAACAAACAGTAGATGGACTTTTCAATGTCCTTTGTTATGATTTATTATCGTACTGACCAAACAATACACTGCTATCGTTATTAATTTTATTTTATTAATTTTTGTCATTCATAATTGATAATTTATTATAAAACAAGTAAAAAAAAGTCTAAAGTCGGGCGGGGCCGATTATATTATACCCTGCACCACTTTGTAAATCCTGTGTATGGGTGCTGTATGCACCCATACACATAAAGGGTGATACGGTCAAAATTTGGTCAAGGGAAAACGCGTGTAAATCGGTGAAGTCGTTTATTTAAAAAATCAAATTAAATTTCTTTTTCAAGTTCAATTAGTATAAAATTCAGGAAAAATATTCAGTTAGGCTTTCGCTTTTCCAAATCCGAATTGCCGGGCCTCACGCTTGACACCTGCCATCAGATTTTGTACAGCCACCTTGTCCACCTTGTCCACCTTCTTGGCCGCAGAAAGCCAGTTTGCCTTGAACTGCTGCTCCCCCTTAGCAGTTTTTTTTTTGGTCTTCTTTAGGTTCCGCTTGACAATAGCCCAGTATTTCTCAATTGGGCGGAGCTCTGGCGTGTTGGGAGGGTTCTTGTCCTTGGGAACATCCTGCACGTTGTTGGCGGTGTACCACTCCATGGACTTTTTACCGTAATGGCAAGATGCCAAATCCGGCCAAAACAGTACGGAACAACCGTGTTTCTTCAGGAAAGGCAGCAGACGTTTATTCAAACACTCTTTCACGTAAATTTCTTGGGTGACAGTCCCGGAAGCTATGAAAATGCTGCTTTTCAAGCCACAGGTACAGATGGCTTGCCAAACCAGATATTTCTTTGCGAACTTTGACAGTTTTATGTGCTTGAAAATATCTGCTACCTTTCCCTTTCCTTTTGCCGTATAAAACTCCTGTCCCGGAAGCTGCTTGTAGTCGGCTTTGACGTAGGTTTCGTCGTCCATTACCACGCAGTCAAACTTCGTCAGCATCGTCGTGTACAGCCTCCGGGATCGCGCATTTTGTTTATCATCTCGATTTGGAGTCACTACCTTCTTGTAAGTCGATAGTCCAGCTCGTTTTTTGGCTCGATGGACGGTTGTAGACGATACACCCAGCTTATTTGCGGCATCTCGGAGAGAGAGGTTAGGGTTTCGCTTGAAACTACCGTCAACTCTCTTTGTCGTCTCCGGTTTTCGATTTCCCCCCGATCCAGACTTCCTGGCTATTTTGACAACCGAAGAGTGAATTCCAAAATCAAAATAGGAGAAACATTCTACACACACACACACCTTCAAAATGAGGGGTGTTCAGTTTTTTTAAATTCAAAATTGAAAGAAATACGTCAAGTTTATATTGACCAAATTTTGACCGTATCACCCTTTAATCCACCTATGATAATATGGTCCACTGTATGCAAAATGGACATGCTAACTAATTGGGCCACGATGGCACGGACATCGCTAGATTGATTTTGAATTTCACCACCACCATGAATATTTAAACGTTATGGGGACCGAGACCAATATTTCTTTGCTTTACAAAATTATGTTAGTATATCACCGCAACACCTCCCCCCCTCCCAAGGGGGTGGCTCTACAAAGAAACACCTGTAAATATGGATATCGTATGCTGACAGGATTCATATCGAAAGATGTTGCCTTACCACAATAAAAACAACAAACATTCGTGCTTTATCTTATCATGTTTGTTGGTAAGCCGCTGGTAGAATAAATCAACATGGAAACCGCATGTTTCTTGATGATGGTGTTCTAGCATTTTTTTATTTTTTTTTTCATTAATTCATTGGTATTTATTCATTACACCATCCCTCTGCCATTGAATCACTTACCTGAATGTCTTTAAGCCAGCGAGCCCTTGGGTTATATCTTCTCGACCATTCCATTTCATTGATTATTGGTTTCACCTTTGCCTTTATCTTTGTGCTACAAATCTCTTTTACGTTTTTTTGTTTTCCACAAATCGAGTCGAGTGTATGTGTCTGTATTCTTTACACCATGGAAAAAAATCCATTTATGGCCCTTGGAGCGGATGTCGTTACATTCTCTCAGTTCAATGTTATTGTTTCCCTTCCATCATTCGATAGATGATGATTCCCTCTGTCGCTTGGTACGGTGGTCGACTATCTATGAATTTATTACGACCATTGGGGGTGGGGGGCAAAAATCGAAATAAAATTCAATTACAAATGACAACAAATTTCAATACGCATTGACACTGTCATCCTCTTTGCACATCGCCCACATTCTCGACCCATAATCTCTACTCAATTTATGGAAACTTTATAACTTCCAACACCAAATCCCATACCTGAGTCCCAGAGGTAACTACCAACAATCCATCTATCCACACCACACAAAGGAAAAAGCTTTAAATATCATAACGTATATCGTTTCCGGTTTCCGCAGGCCGAGGCAAAAGTTAAATCGAAATGAAAAACACAACACAACTGAAATTGGATAGATTTCGGATTGCTTTTTTTTTTGTTTTGAATTCATTATCATAACTTTAAGTGATTGATGGCCTGGATTTTTTTTTAAAGTGTACCCCGGTATAATAATGAAGTTGGGATTTTGATATTACGTAAATATTTAAATTAAAGTATAACAATTTTTGTGATATATCGTATGGGGGAATTTGATACATATACTCGTAGAGTACTGCGATAATTGGTAAGTTTGTGATGAAAATAATTGAGAGTAATGGATGAAAACAAATTTTGAATAAATAACCTACAATTTGAATCCAGTAGATTAGTTTATGTAAGTCATTAGTTGTAATGGACATACAAAAATATTATCCAAAAGATGGACTAATCTTTCACTTCACAAGAACTTCTTTATAGGTGATATTTAAAACTACTTTGTTTTAACCAGTTTTCGCAATAAATTGAAGTAAGCACAAATAATATAATGGAAATTCCAGAAAAATATTAAGAAGGTGTACCGATCCAATTCTCTCCTCATGTGGAATTTACCATTTGCTATGTACTAGAACTGTTCGAAATATCTTTACATAGCTGCAACTTGGCACAAGTAGTTGTTATTTATGTAGGTCGGACGGTATTGCAAATGGCCATATCGAACCACTTTTACGTATAGCCCCCATATAAACCGATTCCCAGATTTGGCTTACGGAGCCTCTAAGAGAAGCAAATTTCATCCGATCTGGCTGAAAATTTGGTACATAGAGTTCACAGAAAAATTACGATGGCCACTCAAGCCAAAAATAATCTACAAAAATTTTATTGCCATAGAAAATGTTGTCAATGTGGAACACCGTTCGGACTCGGCTATAAAAAGGAGGTCCCTTGTCATTGAGCTTAACATGGAATCGGGCAGCACTCAGTGATAAGAGAGAAGTTCACCACTGTGGTATCACAATGGACTGAATAGTCTAAGTGAGCCTGATACATCGGGCTGCCACATAACCTAACCTAACCTAACAAACAATCTGCCAGTACTGAAAGCAAATTGTCGAAACTTCTCTATTTTGATATCATGTCCACTGGAAAACAAAACAAAAACAAAAAAAAAATAAAATTACAACAACAGCAACACTAACTTGACGTACACATATTATTTCTGTTTATACCCGGCGCCACACTGTGGAACAGTTAGTGCACCCAGAAGGAGACGAGATAGACACATGGTGTCTTTGGCAATAATGCTCAGGGTGGGTCCCTGAGTCGATATAGCCATGTCCGTCTGTCCGTCTGTCTGTGAACACATTTTTGTGATCAAAGTCTAGGTCGCAATTTAAGTCCAATCGCCTTCAAATTTGGGACATGTTCCTAATTTAGGTCAGAATAGAACCCTATTGATTTTGGAAGAAATCGGTTCAGCTTTAGATATAGCTCCCATATATATCTTTCGCCCGATATGGACTAATATGGTTCTAATAGCCAGAGTTTTGGCCCAATTTTGTTGAAATTTTGTTCTAGGAGTACTATTAGTAGTGTAGTCAAGTGTGCCAAATTTGGTTGAAATCGGTTCAGATTTAGATATAGCTCCCATATATATGTTTTTCTGATTTCGACAAAAATGGTCAAAATACCAACATTTTTCCTTTTAAAATCGCCTCTGCTTAGTCGAAAAGTTGTAAAAATGACTCTAATTTTCCTAAACTTCTAATACATATATATCGAACGAGAAACCATAAATAAACTTTAGCGAAGTTTCCTCAAAACTGCTTCAGATTTAAATGTTTCCCATACTTTTTTACTAACATTGTGTTCCACCCTAGTGCATTAGCCGACTTAAATTTTGAGTCTATAGATTTTGCAGAAGTCTACCAAATTCTGTCCAGATCGCGTGATATTTAAATGTATGTATTTGGGACAAACCTTTATATATAGCTCCCCAAAACATTTGACGGATGTGATATGGTATTGAAAATTTTGATCTACAAAGTGGTGCAGACTTTCCTTACTTGTTTTTTATTAGGTTAGGTTAGGTTAGGTTATGTGGCAGCCCGATGTATCAGGCTCACTTAGACTATTCAGTCCATTGTGATACCACATTGGTGAACTTCTCTCTTATCACTGAGTGCTGCCCGATTCCATGTTAAGCTCAATGATAAGGGACCTCCTTTTTATAGCCGAGTCCGAACGGCGTTCCACATTGCAGTGAAACCACTTAGAGAAGCTTTGAAACCCTCAGAAATGTCACCAGCATTACTGAGGTGGGATAATCCACCGCTGAAAAACTTTTTGGTGTTCGGTCGAAGCAGGAATCGATCCCACGACCTTGTGTGTGCAAGGCGGGCATGCTAACCATTGCACCACGGTGGCTTTGTTTTTTATTAACATTGTGTTTCATTCCAGAGCGTTAGCCGATTTCAATTTTAATTCTAGAGATTTTGTAGAAGTACAAAAAGTTGTCTCCATTATAAATATTTGTATCTGGAAATGCATACCTTTATATAGCTCCCAGCAAATTTGAAGTAGTTAAGATGGTAACACAAATGTTGCTCTACATGGTGGTGAAGGGTATAATATAGTCGGACCCGCCCGACTTTAGACTTTACTTACATGTTTTAAAATATTTTTAAGTTACCGTGATCAATCCAGGCTAGTTCTATGACCAAATTACTTATTATAGAAATTATTAAAAAAAAAAAAAAAAAAAAAAAAAAATATATATATATATATATATATATATATATATATATATATATATATATATATATATATATATATATATATATATATATATATATATATATATATATATATATATATATATATATATATATATATATATATATATTCTGTGTCGATCTATGCATGTCCGTCCGTCTGTTGAAATCACGCTAACTTCCGAACGAAACAAGCTATCGACTTGAAACTTGGCTCAATTTGTTTTTATTGATAAAGGCCGGACGGTATTGCAAATGGGCCATATCGGACCACTTTTACGTATAGCCCCCATATAAACCGATTCCCAGATTTGGCTTGCGGAGCCTCTAAGAGAAGCAAATTTCATCCCATCTGGCTGAAAATATGGTACATAGAGTTCACAGAAAAATTACGATTGCCACTCGAGCCAAAAATAATTAACAAAATATTTATTGCCATAGAAAATTTTGTCAAAATTTTATATTTCTATAGAAAATTTTGTCAAAATTTTATTTCTACAGAAAATTTTGTCAACATTTCATGTACGATATATGGTCTTTACAACCATGTGGAAATTGGTCCACATCGGTCAATAATTATATAGCCCTTACATAAACCGATCCCCAGATTTGACCTCCGAAGCCTCTTGGAGGAGCAAAATTCATTGGTGTTAGTATATGGTCTCTAACAACCATGAAAAAATTGGTCCATATCGGTTCATAATTATATGTAGCCCCCATATGACTTCCGGAGCCTCTTGGAGGAGCAAAATTCATTGGTGTTAGTATATGGTCTCTAACAACCATGAAAAAATTGGTCCATATCGGTTCATAATTCTATATATAGCCCCCATATAAACCGATCCCCAGATTTGACCTTGAAGGAGCAAAATTCGTCCGATCCGGTAGAAATTTGGTACATTTCGCTAGTGTATGGCCGATAACAACGATGTCAAAATTGGTCTGTATCGATCTATATTATATATAGCCCCCAAATAAGCCGATCCCCAATCACAGAAAAAACACGATTGCCACTCGAGCCAAAAATAATCTACCATAGACAATTTTGTCAAAATTTTATATTTCTATAGAAAGTTTTGTCAAAATGTTATTTCTATAGAAAATTTTGTCAAAACATAATTTCTATACAAAATTTTGTCAAAAATTTATTTCTATAGAAAATTTTGCCAAAATGTTATTTCTATAGAAAATTTTGTCAAAATGTTATTTCTATAGAAAATTTATGAAGTATTTCATAGTTGGAGAGGAATATTTTTCAATATCTGCCAAAAAATCAAGAATTTTACCAATCTACCAAACAGTAAAAAATCTGCCATTTTTGGTATACACGTGTTCATATTTGTATATAGCCCCCATATAAAGCGACCCCCATATTACAATTCTGGCTCTATAATTACCGCACAAAAGTTCATATCGGTTCGTAATTATTTCTTTCCTATATATACCGGTCAAGAACTAAATATATACGTATTTAATCGACCTTTGTTTTGTCTAATATATATTCCGCATGGACTAACTTACAATTTATAAGATGATGTTAAGAAGTTTTAAGATGCCTTGCCATCGGCCACAACCGAAGTAATTTAATTGTGGATGACCGTTTTAATATATCCTAAACCACATAGAGGTCAGGGTATAATAACTTTGATCTGCCAAAAAATACAACAACCAATCATTTTGATGTTAGACCCCATAAAATATATACCGATCGACTCAGAATCATTTCCTGAGTCGAACTAGCCTTTGATATCCGTCAACATTTGTTCGCAGGATTCCGATCGCAATTATAAACCGATTTTGATCAGAATCGGTACATGACGATGCATATAGCTCCCATATATATGTATCACTCGATTTCGATAAATGAGGTCAGATTGTGTTTCTTTACTAACCGATCAGCATCAAATTTGACACAACGTAATCTAATTACTCAAATTTTGCACCAGGTAGCATTCTATAGTATTAACTAAATCCGCCAAAATATCATCGAAATTGGTTCAGATTTAGATATAGCTCTCATATAAATGTATTGTCCGAATTTTTTAAATTGGACCATAATATCCTTATGTACTAACCGTTCTTACTCAAATGTAGCAGAATGTTATCTTCTCTAATATAAATTAAGCCTTCAAAAAATCATAGAATTCGGTTCAAATTTTGATATAGCTCCCATATATATGCATCACCCGATTGTAACAAATTTGGTCATAATACCCTTATTTATTAACCAATGTTACTAAAATTTAGATGTATTAACTGATCTTATTCAGACTTACGTATCTCTTACATAAAAATAGTGCCCGATTTGGCTACACTAGTCACACCAATTGAGCGATTTCCTGTTTTTAATGGACTAAATATTAATGGCCTCTAACTCTGTAGGTGTAAAATCAAGTATAGCTCTTTCTGTTCAGATTGAGATAAAGGTCCCATAAACATGTACCCCTTAATTTTCTTAATTGAAGAAATATGGTTTATTTCCCAAACCTCTTTCAATGATACCCCACAAATGCTTTTGTTTACTAATTCAGTAGGGGTGGTTTAGGGTATGCTTTAGTCGGCCCGCTTGACTTTCTACGGTACTCACTTATTTTTGAGTAATAATTACGATATAAGAATTTTCGTATTTTTCGAGGTAGCCTTTACGACTATCAATAAAGTCATTTAGGCTACATCGATTAATGTGTTAAGTGGTCTCGAGTATTTTGATGTAGTTTTTGCGACATAAAAATTTTCAAATTTTTCCAAGAACTTTGAAAAAAATTTCAACTAATGCTGTATGAAATAAAACCATTTAGTTTTTCATAATAAAAAAAATTTGTCATACTCTAAATTTTATATTCTAATCAAAATTCCTTACAAATAGACAAGGCTGTTTTGGTGAGCTCTATGTTCCCCCATGAGCAACTACAAAAGCACAGTCGTTCTTAGAAAGCTATAAAAATAATAAACTACTTAAAATTTAGAAAACAGCGAAAAAACATAAAAAATAATAGAATTTTTATGACTTGAAACATAAAGACAATATACGAGGACAGAATATGACAAACGCTGGTAACTTGAAACTTTATACAAACAATTCGGCAGCTTATGCCAAGTGAGTTGTTTTTTGAGGGGAATTGTAGCTGTGTGTGAGTGTGTATGTGTGTCATTGCCTTACTATGTAAGAGACCAAGTGTGTCTATTACTATTGTGAAGCCTTGAAGCATAAAAAATGAAATGTCTCTCCGATGATTGTCGCCATTAATCACAATGACCATTACACTAAAACTACACTTTCTCTCTCTCACTCTCTCTCTCTTTATCTATGTGGCCAGTTGACATGTTGTGTAGAAGAATAGTTACTTGCTAGTAATCCCATTTTTGAGCATTTGAAATTTGTAATCTGCAAATAAAGAATGCCACAACAAAATGGATAAAATAGGAAAAAAATATTCTTTACCCCCTCGCCTTAAAAAAGGGTCTAACAAATTGTTATTTTTTTTTTTTGGGTTTTGGGGATCCCTTTTCCACTCATACAGTAAAATGAATGGGTGTTATGGACAAAAGAAACAACGATGTCACATTTTATATACTAAGCGAAACATTTTGTGTTGTGATTTATCATAGCGTTCATGTGGAAATTCGAGTACTTTTGTGGCAACATCTAGGATTTATATAACGAATAAATGACAGTCACTTGTTGTGCAGAAATATCATGTAAATATTTACAACGAATAAGGAAATTCTAAATTTGGGGATTGAGGAGAATTATATTATACGCCAGCAAAAAAAATTGGAAGTTGTCCCACCAATTTGTTTCCTCTTCCGAGGAAGTTCTTTTATGTTAGAAAAGTCTTAGAAAACTACGGTATTTGGCCATTTAAAGAAAAACAAGTATATACGGCAGTAAGTTCGGCCAGGCCGAATCTTATGTACCCTCCACCATGGATTGCGTAGACACTTATACGAAAGACTGTCATACACAAATTTCAACTCACATGGTTATTAAATATCATATACTACCACCACTTACCAAATTTCAACCAGATCGGATGAATTTTGCTATATATAATTATGAATATACTAACATCATGTACCAAATTTCAGCCGGATTGGATCAAATTTGTTTCTCTTAGAGGCTCTGCAAGCCAAATCGGGGGATCGGTTTATATGGGGGCTATATATAATTATGGACCGATGTGGACCACTTTTTGCATGGTTATTAGAGACCATATACTAACACCATGTACCAAGTTTCAGCCGGATCGGATGAAATTTACTTCTCTTAGGGGCTACGCAAGCCAAATCTGGTGATCGGTTTATATGGGGGCTATATACAATTATGGACCGATGTGGATCAATTTTTGCATGGTTATTAGAGACCATATACTAACATCATGTACCAAATTTCAGCCGGATCGGATGAAATTTGCTTCTCTTAGAGGCCTCGCAAGCCAAATCGGGGGATCGGTTTATATGGGGGCTATATATAATTATGGACCGATGTGGACCAATTTTTGCATGGTTATTAGAGACCATATACTAACACCATGTACCAAATTTCAGTCGGATCGGATGAAATTTACTTCTCTTAGAGGCTCCGCAAGCCAAATCGGGGGATCGGTTTATATTTGGGGCTATATATAATTATGGACCGATGTGAACCAATTTTTGCATGGTTATTAGAGACCATATACTAACACCATGTACCAAATTTCAGTCGGATCGGATGAAATTTACTTCTCTTAGAGGCTCCGCAAGCCAAATCGGGGAATCGGTTTATATGGGGGCTATATATCATTATGGACCGATGTGGACCAATTTTTGCATGGTTATTAGAGACCATATACTAACACCATGTACCAAATTTCAGCCGGATCGGATGAGGGAGAGGCCCCCTTTAGGCTTATAATTTGCTTGACATTTTCTGGGACTTTTACAAAAGATACACTACATCACTTTTCGATATTTGGTCGGGGAGGAGGTCCTCCTCTAAAACTGCAAAAAAAAACAAAAATTCTTAAGTTTTCTTGAAATTTACAAAAGCAGTGGCGGAAGGTAATGAACGGAGAGGCAACCTTCCTTGCCCCACACTTGAAGGAAAGTTTCACGAATTTTCAGGGAAGGTTAGGGGTGCTATTCACTACGGTGTTTGTCGATATTGTATCGGGGAAAGTGACGTCCCTTTAAAACAATAGAGCAAAATTTAAACATCTCCGATCTACTTGAAATTTACAGGGAACGTGGGAGGAGGTGATTAAATTTATACATGATTTTTAAATTAGTATATGATTTTTCGATATCTGGTTGGGGAAGGGGAAAATTGAAATAAACTTTGTCGATTTACTTCGATAGAATTTATAAGGACCATTGAGTAGTTGTGAAATTAATATAGGGTACGTGATAGTCCGATATCAGGTGGTAGTGGAGCGAAGGTGGTTTCTCTTTTGTCCGTTTTTTTCTTAAATTGAAAGTAGAGGGTTGTCCGTAAATGGGAACTCGGTACATAATTTTATTATTTTTGCACAAGCTTCTGCCAGACTTCTTTTTAGTAAAGAACTTAAATTTACATGAAATTGGGAGCCAACGTAGAGGATGCATCATTTTCCAACATTTTAGCAAATGTTAATGTGGTAAAATTTGTTACTACTTTTGCTTTATTTCCGATTTATTGGATGGGAAACAGAAATTCTTTGTATGTTATTATAATGTAACGTGTTTAATTTTCAGATATGTTCAGGAGAAGGATACCTTTCCTTGACAAACCACTTAAAATTCACAAGAAATATAGAAGATTGTCCAACTACTTGAATACAGAACATTATTAAAAAAATTTGGAGGAAAGGGTACACCCTCTCCCCGATATTTTTTAAGACGAACCGTTTTACATATGCAAGTAGTCCGATTTTACGAAAAATCAAGTAGTCCGATTTGTTTGAAAGAATTCAAATCTTTTCGAATTTGTTTTCAGTACGAATGATATGGTTGACTAAGTTCATGCAAAATGTTCCTACAAATACGCTTCGGAAGGCGCAGCGAAGCGGGCCGGGTTACGCTAGTAAATATATAAAAAGACAATGAAAATAAAATAAATAATTTTATCCCCGTAGAGATTTGAACTTGTTGAACCAGTTGTCTTTTTCGCTTCCATGGAAGTTCCTTTGAGAAATGTTTACAAATTACGAACAATTTTAATTTTCTGTTGAGTTTATATGGAACAAGTATATACAGTAGTAAGTACGGCCAGGCCGAATCTTAAATATCCACCACCATGAATCAAATATAATAGTTTACTTTGAAAACTCTTCGTCGCAGCTGGTTACTTGATAATATATAGAATTTTAGGGGGTTTCATGACAAATATTCTCCCAAGCAAATCAGTTCAACCAGTACGCTTATCGATGATAAATTTAAAGATTCTACCTATCCGACCACAAATTACCCCAAGATTCTCGGGGTCACATTCTGCAGCCTTTTTAGGTCGTCCGCCCATGCCACGGCAATTTGTGATAAGCTCCGTGGTCCTCAAGTCGCTTGCCGGCAGCACTTTCGTAGTTGTCATCCAAATCACCATCTTGTGGATAGACAGCCTCCACCCAGGAATGTAAGGGTTGATCTTCACCTTCTAGAGCCCGAGATCCAGCGTTATAAAGGAGAGCCTCTAGATTAGGCAGCATACCAGACAGGTCTGAACAGGATTCATGAGGATACTGTAGCTGAAGCGGTGAGAAGCTACAAGGTTAATACTGTTCTCGGAGTCCGACCGCCGCCCATATCAGCGGAGGAGAGAGACCTCCCACGGCAGACCTGGGTAGTTTTGGCCCAACCATGATCAGGCAAGTGCAGCCGCCTCAATTCCTACTTATCAGTGATTGATAGCAGCGTAGCTGACGTGTGTCCCATATGTAATCAAGGGCCACAGACACTCGTCACCTTTTCAATTGCCCAGCTAAACCTACCTGTCTCACCACCAGATCACTCTGGACACACCCCATCCTTGTCGCAGAGTTTCTTGATCTGGCTACTAGTTGAACTACACAAGCATAGATCAAAATGGATGAAACTACATTAAAACTTTTACAACAACAACAACAAGATTCTAAGATTTAGACAAATCATAAACATATCGTATAATTGATGAAATAAAGCCATGATTTTAAATTTTAGATCTGTAGATTTTTACCGCCATTATTTAAATGATTACGTGGAGTAAAATCTGAAAATTTTCTTTCCATATCCAAGCAATTTTTATGATCAGTTCGCCTGCTATACCCTCGAGAAGTGAAATCGGTCTATATCGATGCCTTACCAAATGGACCGGTGAGAATAAATGCGATAGATTTTTGAGGGTACATTTTCGGGCAAGTCTGATAAAAACTACGCTTTCTATGTTAGAAGCCCAATGAGTTAAATCGGGTGATCGGTCTATATGGGGGTTATATCAAAACATGGCTCGATACAGACATATTCGGCTTACATATTTGTGGTCCTAAAATAAGTCTAAGTTCCCAATTTCAGGCAAAGTGGATCAGTTCAGTGCCAAGCAATAGGTTAATTGGGGGCTACACCAAAACAGGGACCAATACTTACCATTTTCGGCGCACCTTTTGATGGTCCTAAAATACCTCTAGATTTCTAATTTCCGACAAAGTGCATAAAAACTACGGATTCTAGAAGCCCAAGAAGTAAATTTGGGAGATCGGTCTATATGGAGGCTACAGCAAAACACACCTATTTGTGGTCCTAAAATAACTCTAGGTTTCAAATTTCAGGCAAAGTAGATAAAAACTACAGATTCTATCAGCCAAGAAATAAATTCGGGAGGTATGTCTATATGGGGGCTATACCAAAACATGGACCAATACTTACCATTTTCGACATACCTTTTAATGGTCCTCAAATACCCAGCAAAAAAAGTAATGAAAATTTTCTTTTTGGATCCGGAAGTGGTGCAAAATTGACGCAGAAGCGATGAATTTAACATGGGCTTGTCATAGGACGGAAGTCCTCCATTTCAACAGCCGTTGCACTGAATTTGCATCACTTCATTAGGTGTGATCCGAATTCAATATTTTATTTCAATATTGATGTAAATTAAAAAATTCTGCGACATTTTGTCAAAAAAAAAAAAATAATTTTTATAATTGTTTATAATTTTTAATAGATTCTAACGCTTTTCGGAAACTTTAGACCTCAAATATTTTCAAAAATTCACAATTTTTTCAGATTGGATTTAGTATTTTTTCCGACAAAATTTAAATGATTTGTACCATTTTATGAATTATTACTCTATTTTTAACCTCTTTGAAACAATAATAGTTAAAATTTCCCATTAAAAGTATGAAAAAACCAAGATGTAAAAAATGTAATTAAAAGAACTTCCTTCTTCTGGAAGTGCTTTTAAGGTTGTGCCTTTGGAAGAACTTCCAAATTTTTTTGCTGGGTACCTCTAGAACTCCCATTTCAGATAAATTGGGTAAAAACAACGAATTCTACACGACCAAGAAGCAAAATCGAGAAATCGGTCTATATGGGGGCTGTACCGAAACATGGACCGATAGGCACCATTTTCGGCAAACCTTTTGATGATCCTAAAATACCAGTAGATTTCCAATTTCAGGCAAATTGAATAATTTCCAAATTCATTTTTATCCGTTTTGGATGATATTGCATAGGTTAGGTGGCAGCCCGATGTATCAGGCTCACTTAGACTATTCAGTCCATTGTGATACCACATTGGCATATGTGGTGGTATTTTTGAACCAGGAATAAGTGAACCAAATATGATGAATATCTGAACATATTGCGGAATCTGGCATTTTAGATTTATCGATTTGACTTTTTGAGGCATTGGTTAGGTTAGGTATAGCGGCAGCCCGCTATTTTAAGCTCATTTTGGACTATTCAATATCTTGTAATACCACAGCTGCCCGTATTATGTATAGCCCAATGACAAGGATCCTCCTTCAAAATATATATATTTATATCATCCCAAAGTTATATTTCAATTTTGCAATCACCATTTCTAATATGTCAATTATTTCACACCTCTTACAAATTTCCACTACCCTTTTTGGCACAGTTTCATTCGTTGTTCATTTTCATGCTTATATTCCGTGTCATTTCTATACCTAAACCATTTCTTTGAAAAGTTAAAACTCCAGGAAAATGTTTCTGAGAGAAAAACAGATGTCTTCCATTGGTGTATGTGTTCAACATAATCGCTGACATTGCAACATTGATAACGAAGGAAATTGAATTCCACTCAAGGTCAACATGTGGGAAGATTTAGACCGAGTGTACGTGACATTTCTTTCGACGAGATGGTAGAGTAATGAAAATGTCATAGTCGAGGGATTTAAAAATTGCGCTAGGATAAAGATTACTTCAAGATATTTTCTAGAAAAACAAAAAGAATAAAATATCCCATTTAACAATAAGGCAACCTTTATATAAAACAAGTGAGTAAAATAGAATGTCGGGCGGGACCGACTATATCATACCCTAAACCACTTTGTAGAAAAAATGCCTGATATTAGGAGCTATACGTACATGGTTTTACACCTACAGAGTTAGGTTAGTTATAATGGCAGCCCGATATATCAGGCTCACTTAGACTATTCAGTCCATTTTGATAACACAGTGGTGAAATTCTCTCTTATCACTGAGTGCTGCCCGATTCTATGTTAAGCTCAATGACAAGAGACCTCCTTTTTAAAGCCAAGTCCGTACGGCGGTCCATATTGCAGTGAAACCACTTAGATAAGCTTAGGAACACCAGCATCACTGAGGTGGGATAAGCCACCGCTGAAAAACTATTCTGGTGTTAGGTCGAAACTGCGTTTGAACTTACGACCCTGTATATGCAAGGCGGACATGCTAACCATTGCACCACTGCGGCTGCCACCTATAGAGTTCGTAGGCCACTAATATTGAGTTCATTATTAAAAACAAGTAAATAAAGTAGAAAGTCGGGCGGGGCCGACTATATCATACCCTAAACCACCATTACAGAATTAGTAATCATAAGCATCTGTGGGGTAACATATAGGTCTGGGAGATAAACCGCAGTTACACATTTAAGAAAATTAAGGGGTACATGTCTATGGGTGCTTTGTGTCAATTTGACTACAGCTCATAGTCATTGTTGCCATGTTCGGTTTACCCTACAAGGACAAAAAAAGTTCCCTACTTTCCCATATATTCTCAAACAATTTTCCCTACTATATTTTTCGTTAAATTTAAAAAATTGTACAAAACAAAAATGGTTCTAAGTACTTTATTATCTTAAAACATGAATATTCAACGTGTATAACTTAGAATATAAATTTGTATTACCACCACGGTTGCCACAGTTGGTAGAATTCTACCCAAATGAGTAGTGTTTTTTGTTAAATCTCTATAAAAATAAAATTTTGGAAAAAGTTTCTATAAACAAATTTTTGTGAGAAATTTTTCTATAGAAATAAAATTTTGACAATAAATTCTATAGAAATAAAATTTTGAGAAAAAATTCCACAGAAAAAAAATTTGAGAAAATTTTTTATAGGAATAATATTTTGAAAAAAAAAAATTGTATAGAAATCCAATTTTGACAAAATGTTATATAGAAATAAAATGTTGATTGTTAAAGATCAAGCCTTGCCGGCTTCTAATTTCCTCCTCTAGAGCCACCAAAATGTAAAAATTCTTACAAATTGTGTTGAGTGAAAATGTCCTACATTGTGGCCCTACGTCCCTACAAGACGCTAAATATTAGAAAAACCCTACATATAGGGAATTTCCCCTACTTCTAGCAACACTGGCTGTTGATATTGCTCCTACGGAGTTAGTATGCCACTACTATTGAACCCATTATTAAAAAAGAGAAAATCGTTAAATTAGGGTAATAAATACAATTTTGTAAAAATCGAGTAATATTCTTATGTAAGAGCTACGTATAAGTACGATCGGCTAGTACATCAAAATTTGAAATTTGAGTAACATTGGTTAATAAATAAGAGTGCTATGGCCAAATTTGGGAAAATCGAGCGATGCATATATATGGAAGCTATATCTAAATCTGAACCAATTTGCATAATATTTTGCGGATTTGATTAATACCACAAAAGGTTACCTTGTGCAAGATTTTAGTAAGATCAGTTAAGAAATGAGGCCTGTATGGTCAAACATAAGGTTATTAGGGGCGAATTTTTCAAAATCGGGTGATACATATATGGGAGCTATATCTACATGTGAACCGATTTCGATGAAATTTTGCACATATAGTTAGTACTATAGAGGACTGGATCTAGCCAACTTTTAGTAAGATCGGTTAATAAATAAGGGTTCTATGGCCAAATTTGGGAAAATCGGGCTATACATATATATGGGAGCTATATCTAAATCTGAACCGATTTCGATGATTTTTTGCACGTATAGTTAGTGCTATAGAAGACTACATTTAGCCAAATTTGAGTAAGATCGGTTGATAAATAAGGGTTTTATAGCCAAATTTATAAAAATCTGGCGGTACATATATATGGGAGCTATAGCTAAATCTGAACCGATTTCGATGATTTTTTGCACATATAGTGAGTGCTATAGAAGATTATATTTAGCCAACTTTGAGTAAGATCGGTTGATAAATAAAGGTTTTGTGGCCAAATTTGGGAAAATCGGGCGATACATATATATGAGAACTATATCTAAATCTGAACCGATTTCGATGAAATTTTGCAGACATGAAGGGCGATGGAAAAGATTATCTTTTCTCAAATTTGGTGACGATCCGTTTGAAAAAAAAGCGCAACGTGACCCCATTTGTCGAAATCGGGCGATACATATATATGGGAGCTATATCTAAATTTGATCCGATTTCTTCCAAATTCAATAGCGTTCGTCCTTGTGCCCAAAAAACTCCCTGTACCAAATTTCATCCAAATCGGTTAATAATTGCGACCGGAATCCTGTGAACAACAAATACATGGACAGACGGACGGACGGACACCAAGCGCTAGATCGACTCAGGAGGTGATTCTGAGTCGATCGGTATATATTTTATTATACCCTGACCACTATGTGGTTTAGGGTATAACAAGTAAGGTAAAGTCGGGCGGGGCCGACTATATTATACCCTGTACCACTTTGTAGATCTACATTTTCGATTCCATATCACATCCGTCAAATGTGTTGGGGGCTATATATAAAGGTTTGTCCCAAATACATACATTTAAATATCACTCGATCTGGACAGAATTTGATAGACTTCTACAAAATCTATAGACTCAAAATTTAAGTCGGCTAATGCACTAGAGTGGAACACAATGTTAGTAAAAAATAAGGGAAACATTTAAATCTGAAGCAATTGAAGGAAACTTCGCAAAAGTTTATTTATGATTTATCGCTCAATATATATGTATTAGAAGTTTAGGAAAATTAGAGTCATTTTTACAACTTTTCGACTAAGTAGTGACGATTTTACAAGGAAAATGTTGGTATTTTGACCATTTTTGTCGAAATCAGAAAAACATATATATGGGAGTTATATCTAAATCTGAACTGATTCCAACTAAATTTGGCACACATAGCTATAATGCTAATTCTACCCGCTGTGCAAAATTTCAACTAAATCGGAGTTAAAAATTGGCTTCTGTGGTCATATGAGTGTAAATCGGGCGAAGGCTATATATGGGAGATATATCTAAATCTGAACCGATTTCAACCAAATTTGGCACGCATAGCTACACGCATAGCTACAATGCTAATTCTACTCCCTGTGCAAAATTTCAACTAAATCGGAGCAAAAAATTGGCCTCTCTGGTCATATGAGTGTAAATCGGTGGAAAGCTATGGGAGCTATATCTAAATCTGAACCGATTTCAACCAAATTTGGCACGCATAGCTACAATGCTAATTCTACTCCCTGTGCAAAATTTCAATTAAATCAGAGTAAAAGATTGGCCACTGTGGTCATATGAGTGTAAATCGGGCGAACGATATATATGGGAGCTATATCTAAATCTGAACCGATTTCAATCAAATTTGGCACACTTGACTATAGTACTAATTGTTCTTCTTGTGCAAAATTTTAAGCAGATTAGGGTAAAACTCTGGCTTCTGGGGCCATATATGTCCATATCGGGCGAAATATATATATGGGAGCTATATCTACATTTGATCCGATTTCTTCCAAATTCAATAGTGTTCGTCCTTGTGCTCAACTAACACCCTGTCCCAAATTTCATCAAAATGTAATAATTAATATGTTAATTGCGACCGGAATCCTGTGAACAACAAATACATTGGCAGACGGACGGACAGACTGACACCAAGCGCTAGATCGGCTCAGGAGGTGATTCTAGGTCGGTTAGTATATATTTTATGGGGTCTAAAATCAATATTTCTGGTAAGCAAGTTTTTGGGCAGATCAAAGTTATTATACTCTAATCACTATGTGCTTTCATTTGGGGAACTAAAATTATATGTCAGGGCATTAGCCGATGTGAATTTTAATTGTAGACAATTTGAAGAAGTGTAAAAAAATTGGTTCAGATTTAAATAAATGCATATTCCAATTATACAAACTCTACACAAACCCTGCCCCATAAATTTGATACATTCGAGATGGTACGAAAAACTTTGGTCTACATGGTGATAATGGGTATAATATAGTCGGCCCGCCCCGATTTCCGACTTTGTTTTTTGTTTAAATTTTAGATAGATCGACTCTCGATTATGGAAATTTAACTTTTGATGTTGCATCTTTTCACTTTTTGATAAATTTGTAGTACACGAAGATTTACATGTCTTTCCTTTTCCAACTCGACTTTTCGATTTCTTCGTTAAATCGATTAGTTGCTCTGGGTTACCATCACTGGTCTATCATAGGCCAGGCCAAAAGTCGATTACTCTAATTAGAAAATTACAAAAAAAAATATATAAAAAAAATGCATAACTTTTCCAAAATTTTTGTTATTATATTTTAGGCCTAATACTTAATTATTTCCTTATTTTCCACCTATAGGGATTTTAAATCATTTGCTGAAATCTTTCGTGTATTACAAACTTCAATTCGTCTTGTTATACTTTATTTTCATTTGTTCAATGTTTGAGTCTTATTTCCTTTAAAATATCTCAATTGAGTTCATTATATGCTCTCTAATAGACAATGATCTGAATATTGTGTTTTGCAAGAGGACGAATGTTATGTCTTCCCTTACCATCCCATTTTATGCAGATGTTTTCATTTTATGCTTCATTAGCTTTGGTCCTTGTCAATCTATTCTTTCAGAGATTGATGCCGGCAACAATATTTTCTCTAAACTAGGGGAGTCTATAAAAACTTTGCCTATTATAAGAAAAGAAGTTCTCTTTGTCAGATGCCCTAGTGTGTTTACCTTACTTAAAACGTTTGGGTTTCATAATAGACAAAATTTTCCTTCTCAAAAGGTGAGCAAAACAAAAAGTTCAAAGAAAATTTTTAATGCCTTTCAAGGTATTTGTATACATCGACATATGCCCGAATGGTCGAGACGTTTTTTTACTGGAAAATTAATCGCCATGTTGGGTATTAAATTCGTGACTTGCACGCATGACGTATTCGTAAAATAAGATGTAATTGAAAACAAAAAGTGACAAATGAAGTGGCTCGTATTTTATTATTGCCTTCATTTAAATTTTGTTTTCAATACAATGTCAAGTTAATTTAAAGTGATATGCTTTAGATGATAAGGGTTTTATAAAATGTCTGACTTGAAGATAAACAAAAAAATCATTCATATGAAAATATTTTACAATTAATTTTTAAATTAGAGAATAAATTCTCTATAGTGACGAATGATTACTTTGATGACTTAAAATTTAATTTTAATATTTTTGTGATTCATAAAAAGATGCTAATGGGAATATAGTAGATATATAATCTAGACATAACTTAACAAACCTTTCGTGAAGAAAAGTATGTAATACAACTAAGTAGGAATTCTGCCAAAAATGGTAGACTTTTTACTCTTTGGTAGATTGGTAAAATTTTTTATGTTTTGGTAGATTTTGCGAACTGTCCCTCTCCAACTAAGAGGTACTTCATAAGTTTTCTATAAAAATAAATTTTTTACAAAATCTTCTATAGAAACAAAATTTTGACAAAATTTTCTATAAAACCAAAACTTTGACAAAATTTTCTATTGAAACAAAATTTTGTCAAAATTTTCTATAGAAATAAAATGTTGACAAAATTTCCTTTAGAAATAAAATTTTGACCAAATTTTCTAAAGAATCGCAATTTTGACCAAATTTTCTATATATTTATATTCTATATAAATTTTGTAAAAGTGTTACAAAATTTATTATAGAAATAAAATTTTGACAAAAATTTTTATAGAAACAAAATTTTGACAAAATTTTCTAGAGAAATAAAATTTTGACAAAATTTTCTATAGAAAGACAATTTTGACAAAATTTTCTATAGAAACAGCATTTTATATATAAATAAAATTTTTACAAAAATTTTTATAGAAATAAAATTTTGACAAAATTTTCTATAGAAATAAAATGTTGACAAAATTTTCTATAGAAATAAAATTTTGACAAAATTTTCTTTAGAAATAAAACTTTTACAAAATTTTCTATAGAAATAAAATTTTGACAAAATTTTCTAAAGAAATAAAATTTTGACAAAATTTTCTATGGAAATAAAATTTTGACAAAATTTTCTATGGAAATAAAATTTTGACAAAATTTTCTATAGAAATAAAAATTTGACAAAATGTTCTATAGAAATAAAATGTTGACAAAATTTTCTATAGAAATATAATTTTGACACAATTTTCTATAGAAATAAAATTTTGACAAAATTTTCTATAGAAATAAAATATTGACAAAATTTTCTATAGAAATAAATGCAGACAAAATTTTCTATAGAAATAAAATTTTGACAAAATTTTCGATAGAAATAAAATTTTCGCAACATTGTCTATAGAAATAAAAGTTGGATAAAATTTTCTATAGAAATAAAATTTTGCCAAATTTTTCTATAGAAATAAAATCTTGACAAGATTTTCTTTAGAAATAAAATTTTGAAAAAAATTTCTATAGATATAACATGTTGACTATTTCTTTTTGTTCCTATAGAAATTTGTTTTTTTTTTTTTTTGAAATTTAGTTTTTGTTAAAATTTCCTCCAAATTTTGGTTGAATTGAACCTAACCTATGGAATTATGAGCCTTTTATCTGTGACCGTCCTACGTAATTCTAGATCCGACTAATTTATTTAAAAATAATAGTAAACAAAAACAAATTTGGTTCAAAGTCTAATTAAAAATTCACTAGCAAAGAGAAATCTTTGGTCTTTTATGTTCATTTATATACACTCCATTATGAAAATCAAACATAATTTTTTTAAAAGCAGACACAAAGGCTATACAAATTCTGTTTAAGGCAATAGACGATAAGCATTTAATAACAAAGAGATTTCATAGGAATTATTATTATTTTTTTATTAATTTTATTTATATGGATTTCTTTGAAATGACTACCTAAGAGTTTTATCGCTTCAGGAAATTTACTTACAAAATTAAATGGAATAGCCATGATTTAATGTGCAGGTTTTTCTTGTCGGAGATTTCAAACATTTCCAAGAAACTGAGAGGCTTCTGTTCTTTTGTTAAGCCTAATAGGAAAATAAAACAAAAATATACGGAATTTTAAATACTCACAATTATATGCAAAACAAAATAATTTCCGTTTGTGCGAAACGAAATTTTAGATCAAGTTTCGAGCACTTTTTATTCCCCCTACCATCCATGAAGCATAATCGAGAGACCAGTATATATGAGAACTATATCAAACACTTACCAATAAAAACCAAAATACCACTAGATTTTCAATTTCAGGCAAAAAGGATAAAATTTGGGGTGTCTAACAACCCAAGAATGGAAATCGGCACACCTATTTGTGAAGCTAGCATATCACTAAATTTTACATTTTAAGCTAATCGAATAAAAATTGCAGCATCTAAAGTCTAAACAGTCAAGTCGGGAGATCAGTCTAAATGGGGAAGTATGCCATGAACCGATGCACAACATATTCGGCGCATCTCTTTCTAGACTTATTTGATGTTGAATTTGAAGCGAATCGGATAAAAAAAAGGTGTGCAGAAGTTCAAAAATTAAATCTGGATATCGATCTATGTAAGATATATACCGAAATAGGGACCGATACACATAAAACCGGACAACAAATACTTAAGAAAAATGGGATAAGCCGTCTATATGGGGACTTTACCAAAACATCGACCGCTACATATGGGTACAAACTCAGCATACTTATTTTTGGATGTGAATTATCTCAAAATTTCCAAAATAAGGAAAATCGTACAAAAATTTCAGTGCCTAGATACTCAAAAACAGGTATCGGGGGATCGATTTATATGGGGGCTATATAAAAACCTGATACGGTATGGGTCATTTTAGAACTTGACCTGCATTTAGACAGAACAACAGCTCTTGTATTGAAGGCTGTAGCATGATAACAACAGACAGATAGATATCGTTAAATCATCTTTGAATTTCTATAAACTTTATATGGTGGGATATCAGTATTTTGATTGTTGCAAGTGGAATGGAAAAGTGGTTATAACCCCACTATTACTGCATGGTGGGGGGGTCAAAAATTGGGCGGTGTGAAAATGGGCCCCAAATGAAATAGGGCCACATATTTGAATAGGAGTATCGGCGGTATGAAAATGATCCCTAATACCCAAATGAAACAGGGCCACAAATGTGGGGCGATGCCTCATTATGAATATGAGCGCAATGAAAATAAGTCCCTGGAAAACGAACCCAAAACCCCAAATGAAACAGGGTCGCACATTTAAATATGAGAATAAGTCCCTGGAAAACGAACCCAAAACCCCAAATGAAACAGGGTCGCACATTTAAATATGAGACTCTGCGGTATGAAAATAAGCTCCAGGAAAATGAGCCGCAACAGCCAAATGAAACAGGACCTTAAATATGCGGCGATGTTTCATTACGAATATGAGCGCTATGGAAATGAGCTCCAACAAAATGTAACTGAAGCAAGCAAATCGACCCTCATTTTCAGTTTTAATTGAAAAAAAAGAATCCTAACTGATGAAAATGAATACTAATTGAAGAAAAAAAATATGAATTTTTAAGAAAATCATTAAATTTATGATCCTGAGTATGAATCTCTTGGGAATCGCGTTAGCCCATTTTGGACTCTAGAGACATGAGAAAATCTATAATAAAATCCCAGAAAGCGAAAATAGGTATCGTAGCAAAATCACGCTTACCACAGTTGGAGGAATTTTACCAGAAATGAAAGAATAGAACAATTCTTGGGTTTTTGGTAGAGTTTTCAAAACATTCCTCATCACCGAAGAGTAAATTCACAAATGTTCATATAAAAAGACAATTTTGATAAAATTTCCTATAAAAATCAAATTTTGACAAAATTTTCTATAGAAATAAAATTTTGAGAAAATTTTCTATACAAATAATTTTTCGACAAAATATTCTACAGAAATAAAATTTTGACAAAATTTTCCTTAGAAACAAAATTTTGAAAAATTTTTTATAGAAATAAAATATGGACAAAATTTTTCTATAGGAATAAAATTTTGACAAAAATTTCTACAGAAAATTTTTGACAAAATTTTCTATAGAAATAAAATTTTGACAAAATTTTCTATAAATATAAAATTTTACAAACTTTCCTATAGAAATGATAAACAGATAAACTTTTCTATGGAAATAAAATTTTGATAAATCTTTCTATGGAAATAAAATTATGACAAAATATTTTATAGAAATACAATTTTGACAACATTTTATATAAAAATAAAATGTTGACAAGTTTTTCTATAGAACTACAATTTAGACAAAGTTCTCTATAGAAATAAAATTTTGACAAAACTTTCTATAGAAATATAATTTTGACAAAATTTTCTATAGAAATAAAATTTTGACAAAATTTTCTATAGGAATAAAATTTTGACAAAATTTTCTAAAGAAATAAAATTTTTGACAAAATTTTCTATAGAAATAAAATTTTGACAAAATTTTCTATAGAAATAAAATTTTTGACAAAATTTTCTATAGAAATAAAATTTTGACAAAATAAAATAAAATGTTGGCAAAATTTTCTATAGAAATAAAATGTTGACAAAATTTTCTATACAAATAACATTTTGACAAAATTTTCTATAGAAATAAAAATTTGACAAAATTTTCTATAGGAACAAAATTTTGACAAAATTTTTTAAATAAATAAAAGTTTGACAAAACTTTCTATAGGAATACAATTTTGACAAATTTTTCTATAGAAATACAATTTTTTACAAAATTTTCTGTAGGAATACAATTTTGACAAAATTTTCTATAGGAATAAAATTTTTTACAGAATTTTCGATAGAAATAAAATTTTGACAAAATTTTCTATAGAAATAAAATTTTGGCAAAATTTTCGTTAGAAATAAAATGTTGACAAAATTTTCATTAGATGTAAAATTTTGAGAAAATATTCAATAAAAATAAATATTGTCAAATTTTCTTTAGAAAAAAATAAAATTTTGACAAAATTTTCTTTAAAAAAAGTTAATATTTTGACATTTCTATATTTCTACAGAATTACAATTTTGATGGCTCGAGTAGCAACCGTGATCGCAATCCCAAAACGAAAATTGGAGTTCATTTTCACAATCCAGACGGGCCCAAACAAAAAAAAAATAAAGTTACTCTCCAAACAGTATAAAAATTTTTGTTGGTTTCCATACAATTTTTTTGGGGTCCTACTTAATTTAAAAATTGGGGATTGTTTTCATGGGGCCCATATTCATAGCACCCAAAAATTGACAGAAATAAAAAATAAGATTTTCTAAACAAACAAAAAAATTGTTTGAAATTTCTGAATTCAATTTAACTTCCAAGGCTTAGATTCTGAAGTTATGTAAAAGGTTCGAAAACGCCCTATTTCAAGTCTATATAAAATTCATTGGAGATTATCTAAATGGACATGGCTTCTAGATCACAAGTTGAGAAACCAAATCATTAAAAAAATCTTTTTTACTGGGAAGTTGATCTAGTCATTCCAACATCTTTGTTATTCATCTGTCTGTCTAGTTGTTTCTTTGTCCACTCGTAAATTTTCACTGCTTCCAAATCTCAACTTGGGTATTCAAATCATTTTTTGCATGTTTAGACGTTTGTCCGTCTATACCTTTTTATCCTTTATATCCAAAGGATGCAAATGATGACCATTCTTGTATATGACAGGTCCTCTGATGCATATCGGTTCAATAGATTAAATATTAGGTGAGCCAATTTGATGGTTTTATAATTTTTGTGGTGTAAGAAAGGGGGGGGGGGGGGTTTGGGGAAGTTGCACACGATATATTCGATCATTCCCAGCATCAATCTCCCCATAATAGCTACTCATATAGACTTCACAAAATTTTCCTATTGTTTCACAATCCTTGTAGGCTTTGCTTCATTTGTATTCACATAGATCAACGTATGTAAATTATTGTAAATTGTGGATGTTTCATCGGAATCGTTTCCATGATTTGTATTTGAATATGCATTTCCGTTGCAAACGCTTGTGAACAATGATGGATTTATTGCTCCAAGTTGCATATGAACATTTCTATGAATGGAAAAAATTCTTCTGAACACTTCGACGGATTCGACCCAAAATGCAAATTCAATATTTCATTGAGTTGGAAAAAATAGGGGGAACGGAAACTGCCCATTTTTTTTTTTTTTGAAAAGACATACAAAACTAAATTAGCAAAATGCTTAAAAATGTGTATGCGAAACAAACATGAGTTTGTGAAATACATGACAAATACATATATGTATTTTGGTAAATGTCAAAAAAATATACCCACACGTACCCAATTTTAAGAGCTCCTCCAGTGGTCCCCGCGAACCATATTTGAGAGCTCGATTCATATGGGGGCTATACCCAAAGGTGGTTCGATTTGCAAATTAAATAATGAAAATGTCTTTTATTTTAAATCCAGTTCCCATAGACTCTTGTTAAAATTTGTGTATTTAAATGTCAAGGCATACTAAGATTTTTTATATCCTTCACCACTATTTGTGCATTTGTATGTAACGCCAAGAAGGAATAGTCAGAGACCCATAGTTTAGTATACCGATCGTCTTAGAATTGAATTCTGAGTCGATTTAGATATGTCCTTCTGTATGTCTTTCTGTCTGTCTGTCTATTCGCCTATCTGTCTTTTCATGTATTTTTGTGTGCAAAGTACAGGTCGCAGTTTAAGTCCGATCGTCTTCAAATTTGGCATAGGGCCTTTTTTCGAGGCAACGACAATCGCTATTTATTTTGGAAAAAATCGGTTCAGATTTAAATATACCTGCCATATATATTTATCACCGATCTGGTCATAATTGGCATGTTTATCAACCGATCTTCTTCCGTACATCCGAATATTTTATGAGTCTCGAAAATTTTACTAAATATCAACCAAATCGGTTCAGATTTATATAGCACCCATATATCGATACCCTCATTCCAGAGTACGCTAAGTCGACTTAGCATGTTTTGATGCAGTTCATTGTTTTTTTATTCGGATTGATGTGAATTACATCCTGTCAAAAGTTCGAATTTATTGGACACTTTTATCAAAAGTTATAGTAAATATTGTACTTAGCCTGTGACTAAAGTTTTAAAAAATTTCCAATCCAAAAAGGGCAAAAAGCTTTGTTCGGTCTAAATCATTTTTAGCCATGTTCTATTACAACTAATTTGAGTTCGTACATACTAAAAAAATTTATAATAAATATGATTTTAAGACCGAAAAAATGGAATTTCTAGCGTACATTTGAATGGGGACATAGATATATCTTTCGCCCGATATACACTTATATGGTCCCAGAAGCCAGAGTTTTACACCAATTTGCTCACAATTTTGTACAAGGAATACAATTGATATTCAGATTTAGTTCAGATTTAGATATTTCTCCCATATATATCTTTCGTCCGATTTAAACCCATATGACCACAGAGGTTAAAGTTTACTACCGATTTACGTGAAATTTTGCACAGAGAGTAGAATTGACATTGTACAAATGCTTGCTACATTTAGTTGCAATCGGTTCAGATTTAGATATAGCTCCCATATATATCGCCCGATTTAGAATCATATGAACGAAGAGGCCAAATTCTAACACCGATTCACGTAAAATTTTTCATAGAGGGTAGAATTGATATTATACCGATCCTTGCTAAATTTGGTTAAAATCGGTACATAAAGCTCCAATATATATCTTTCGCCGGATATGGATTTAATTTGCCACAAAGGTCAGAATTTTGCCTTTATTTCCTTCAAAATTTGCACAAAGAGTTCAATGGATGGTCAAGTAGGCTAAGTTTTGTTGAAATCGGCTCAGATTTAGATATAGCTCCCATATATATTTGTCCCGATTTAGATTCATATAACAACCGAAGGAAAAATTTTCATTGCGATTAACTTGAAATGTTGCCCTGAGAGCAAAATTAAGATTTTAACATTGTGTACCAAATTAAGTTAAAATTGGTATAGATTTGGATATAGCTCTTATATATACGCCTGATTTTAAGAAAATAGGGTTAGGGTAGAAAATTTTACTGCAATTAATTTTATATTACACAGAAAAAAGATTCAGCGAAGATGTCCCCATACTTTCCAAACATAATTTAGGTAAGGTTCCAGCTGTGTAAATGTCCATCGATATGGCCAGATATTGTAACAAACCAGACAATTGACCACTAATCTTGGTGAAATTTAGCCAATATCTTTGTGAAATCACTACTGCTGAGGAACAAAAAAATTCCTCAAATTGGCCAATACCTTTAATATATGTGTATTGCCGGATAAATCATAAATGCACTTTTGTGCAATAAAACGGATGTAGCTGTATATTTCCCATATTTTTATACCCTACACCATAGGATGGGGGTATATTAACTTTGTCATTCCGTTTGTTATACATCGAAATATTGCTCTAAGACCCCATAAATAATATATATTCCGGGTAGTGGTGAAATTCTGAGTCGATCTAGCATGTCCGTCCGTCCGTCTGTTGAAATCACGCTAACTTCCGAACGAAACAAGCTATCGACTTGAAACTTGGTACAAGTAGTTGTTATTGATGTAGTTCGGATGGTATTGCAAATGGGCCATATTGAACCACTTTTACGTATAGCCCCCATATAAACCGACCCCAATATTTGGCTTGCGGAGCCTCTTGGAGAAGCACATTTCATCCGATCCGGTTGAAATTTGGTAAGTAATGTAAGTATATGACCTGTACCACCCAGGAAAAACTTGGTCCATGTCGGTCCATAAGTATATATAGCCCCCATATAAACCGATCCCCAGATTTGACCTCCGGAGCCTCTTGGAGGAGAAAAAATCATACGATCCGGTTATTTATAGCTCCCATATAAACCGATCCCGAGATTTTAGCTCCGGAGCCTTTTGGAGAAGCAAAAATTATCCGATCCGGTTCAAATTTGGTACGTGGTGTTAGTATATGGCCGCTAACACCCATGCCAAAATTGGTCCATATCAAACTATAGTTATATATAGCCCATCCCCAATCACATAAAAATTGGTCCATATCGGTTCATAATCATGGTTGCCACTCGAGCCAAAGATAATCTATCAAAATTTATTTCTATTTATACCCTTCACCACTACTGTGGTACAGGGTATAATAAGTTTGTGCATTTGTATGTAACGCTAAGAAGGAGTAATCATAGTATACGGATCGGCTTAGAATTAAATTCTGAGTCGATTTAGCGATGTCCGTCTGTCCGTCTGTCTGTCTGTCTGTCTGTTGATGTATTTTTGTGTGCAAAGTACAGCTCGCAGTTTTAGTACGATTGTCCTAAAATTTGGTATAGGGTCCTGTTTCGGCTCAAAGACGATCCCTATTGATTTTGGAAAAAATCGGTTCAGATTTAGATATAGCTGCCATATATATTTTTCACCGATCTGGTCATAATTGGCGTGTGTATCAACCGATCTTCCTCAAATTCCGTACATCCGAATATTTTACGAGTCTCGAAAAACTTGCAAAATATCATCCGCTTTCGCCCGATTTACACTCATATGACCACAGAGGCCAATCTTTTACTCCGATTTAATTAAAATTTTGCACAGGGAGTAGAATTAGCATTGTAGCTGTGTGTGCCAAATTTGGTTGAAATCGGTTCAGATTTATATATAGCTCCCATATATAGCTTTCGCCCGATTTACACACATATGACCACAGTGGCCAATCTTTTACTCCGATTTAATTGAAATTTTGCACAGGGAGTAGAATTAGCATTGTAGCTATGCGTGCCAAATTTGGTTGAAATCGGTTCAGATTTAGATGTATCTCCCATATATAGCTTTCGCCCGATTTACACTCATATGACCACAGAGGCAAATTTTTGGCTCCGATTTAGTTGAAATTTTGCACAGGGAGTAGAATTAGCATTGTAGCTATGCGTGCTAAATTTGGTTGATATCGGTTCAGATTTAGATATAGCTCCCATATATATGTTTTTCTGATTTCGACAAAAATGGTCAAAATACCAACATTTTCCTTGTTAAATCGCCACTGCTTAGTCGAAAAGTTGTAAAAATGGCTCTAATTTTAATAAACTTCTAATACATATGTATATATCGAGCGATAAATCATAAATAAACTTTTGCGAAGTTTCATTAAAATTGCTTCAGATTTAAAAGTTTTCCCATATTTATACCCTTCACCACTACTGTGGTACAGGGTATAATAAGTTTGTGCATTTGTATGTAACGCCAAGAAATAGTGGTCATAGACCCATCCTTTAGTATACCGATCGGCTTAGAATTAAATTCTGAGTCGATTTAGCGATGTCCGTCTGTCTGTCTGTCTGTTGATGTATTTTTGTGTGCAAAGTACAGCTCGCAGTTTTAGTCCGATTGTCCTAAAATTTGGTATAGGGTCCTGTTTCGGCTCAAAGACGATCCCCATTGATTTTGGAAAAAATCGGTTCAGATTTAGATATAGCTGCTATATATATTTTTCACCGATCTGGTCATAATTGGCGTGTGTATCAACCGATCTTCCTTAAATTCCGTACGTCCCAATATTTTATGAGTCTCGAAAATCTTGCAAAATATCAGCCAAATCGGTTCAGATTTAGATATATCTCCCATATATAGCTTTCGCCCGATTTACACTCATTTGCCCACAGAGGACAATTTTTAACTCCGATTTAGTTGAAATTTTACACAGGGAGTAGAATTAGCATTATAACTATGCGTGCCAAATTTGGTTGAAATCGGTTCAGATTTGGATATATCTCCCATATATAGCTTTCGCCCGATTTACACTCATATGACCACAGAGGCCAATTTTTAACTCCGATTTAGTTGAAATTTTGCACAGAGAGTAGAATTAGCATTGTTGCTATGCGTGCCAAATTTGGTTGAAATCGGCTCAGATTTAGATATAGCTCCCATATATATGTTTTTCTGATTTCGACAAAAATGGTCAAAATACCAACATTTTCCTTGTAAAATCGCCACTGCTTAGTCCAAAAGTTGTAAAAATGACTCTAATTTTCCTAAACTTCTAATGCATATATATCGAGCGATAAATCATAAATAAACCTTTGCGAAGTTTCCTTAAAATTGCTTCAGATTTAAATGTTTCACATATTTTTTTACTAATATTGTGTTCCACCCTAGTCGACTTAAATTCTGAGTCTATAGATTTGTAGAAGTCTATCAAATTCTGTCCAGATCGAGTGATATTTAAATGTATGTATTTGGGACAAACCTTTATATATAGCCCCCAACACATTTGACGGATGTGATATGGTATCGAAAATTTAGATCTACAAAGTGGTGCAGGGTATAATATAGTCGCCCGACTTTAGACTTTCCTTACTTGTTTTTTCTGCGTTAAATAGTGATTCAGGTTATGGACTAGTTGTAGGTTTTGCGGTTTACAAGTGCACTATGGGCGGAAATTAAAAATTTGCGGCAAAAATTATTTACAATCAATCTAGTATCGCCAAACATGGTATATCGATATATCTTATCAAAAT
The DNA here is from genome assembly GCF_050003625.1 of Haematobia irritans. Lineage (NCBI taxonomy): Eukaryota > Metazoa > Arthropoda > Insecta > Diptera > Muscidae > Haematobia > Haematobia irritans. The sequence goes on along the minus strand of NC_134398.1, from coordinate 192,673,525 downwards.
CAAATGTTACCAACAAAAAGGGAGTCAATCCCCCTTATTCCAGGTACATTACTATAGAGGGGTCGAAATTGTAAGTCCATTTGGAGTACTCTTAGATGGAGTTTAATTTATATTTGCTTATTTTCCTTATTAAAAAAGCGCCTTATCCCCAGAACTTGATGTAAATAGTATAAACCAGTTGTCATTTTATTAAATTGATTTTATTAATTAAGATTAAACAAATATTAACCATCAAAATCACTTTCTTCGGTATCTAACTCTAATTCTGTCCGCCTGTGTCTGTTGTTCGCAGGATTCCGGTCGGAATTATTGACCGATTTTGATACAAATTGGTACAACGTGTTTTCTTGGTCAAAGAAAGAAAAAAATTGGATCAAAGTTAGATATAGTCCCCATATACATTAGGTAGGGTCACGGCCTAAGGCAAAAAAAAAAGTTGATGCAGTCACCCCCCAGTTTTGTACCATATTTGAAGACAATTTCAGAACACGAAAACTTTTGTTTTTCCGTGCACCCTACGACCCCCCGAAATACAATTTACTGTGCTGTGTCGTCATTTGAAGTCCGATCGAAAAGAAACGCATATCGTTGTTCATGGTTGATCAGGGGCTATATTTCGTGCATTGGTCATTTTTGACTCCGACGTCAAATTTGATTTTTAATTTTTTTATTTCGCTTCGTATACCCATAATATGCCCATTTCTTATAACCATTATAAAGATCTTATCAAAATATGAAACTTTTGCTTTGGAAGTATTTAATTATATTCATAAACAAAAAAGTTACAGAGATTTTAAAAAGTCAATAGGTCACCCTACACCATCAAATAGCTTTTGCTGTGTTGTCATGATATCCGATCGAAAGCACATGCACATCGTTATTCATATCTACGAAATTAATTTGAAAGGTATTTAATACACACAAACTGTTTATCTGTAAATTTCTAACCGTATCATTGTATACATACTCGTTGTGTGCACTATGGCATTTTCAGCGTTATGCAAAGTGCATGTGTTTTTGCTAGAACAATTTGAGAACAGTAGGCTCTCAAATTGTTCTAGCAAAAAATCTAACAAACACTTTCGCTACATGATTTCTTAAGTCTGTCCATATTTTTGTGAGAGAAGGCTGTTGATAGTATTTGAAAAAAGTGAAAACAAAATGAAATTCGAAGCTCGGGTTATCGACAAAACTAAATTACCAACAAATCATCAAGTTATTGAATTCCTTTTATATTTAAAGAAAGCAGGTTAAAAATGAATCTACTAGTCATGTTACAGACGATAAACGATTGGGTTATATAATATCCAAAATTAAAAGTCGCCAACAACATAGTAAACTTGATTCTAGACAGGATTTGTTATAAATTAATTCTAAAAAGTTGTTAGCCGCATAATAAAATTGTACAATTAATAAACATGAAATGTACTCAAATCAAATACAAATCTAATCTAATATTTTCTTGTTTAAAGTATTTACTCATGTGACAACATTGCTCACCATTGTGAAGATGACAAGAAAACGCAAAAAAAAATACGGCGTAGTCAGATGTTGAAAGGCAGAAATTTAACCAATGTGTAAGCAGCATAACGATCTTCGTAATTTTCCACAATTCCGTTACCACTTACTTTTATTGTTAGATTGATTGTTAGATTTTAAAACAGTAGGCTCTCAAGTTGTTCAAGCAAAAACACAAGAACTTTGCATAACGCAGAAAATGCCGTAGTGCACACAACGAGTATGTATACAATGATACGGTTAGAAATTTACAGATAAACAGTTTGTGTATATTAAATACCTTTCAAATTAATTTTGTAGATGTGAATAACGATGTGCATGTGGTTTCGATCGGATATCATGACAACACAGCAAAAGCTATTTGATGGTGTAGGGTGACCTATTGACTTTTTAAAATCTCTGTAACTTTTTTGTTTATGAATATAATTAAATACTTCCAAAGCAAAAGTTTCATATTTTGATAAGATCTTTATAATGGTTATAAGAAATGGGCATCATAGGGGTATACGAAGCGAAATAAAAAAATTAAAAATCAAATTTGACGTCGGAGTCAAAAATGACCAATGCACGAAATATAGCCCCTGATCAACCATGAACAACGATATACGTTTCTTTTCGATCGGACTTCAAATGACGACACAGTACAGTAAATTGCATTTCGGGGGGTCGTAGGGTGCACGGAAAAAAAAAACTTTTAGTGTTCTGAAATTGTCTTCAAATATGCTACAAAACTGGGGGGTGACTGCATGAACTTTTTTTCGCGACCCTATCTAATATACATGTATCGCCCGATTTCGACAAATGAGAAAAAAATTTGACTATACATTTAAAAGTTTTCTTTATTCACTTTTAGTGCAAAAAAAATTAAGCACGAAATTTTTAAATTTTTGCTCTCTTTGATTACAGGCAACTTGCATAAATTTTGGTAAACATTGGCAACCTTTTTCTCCTGAACAAGGTTGCCAAATTTTAAATTAACTTTCGATTTGTACTTTCCAAGATGTTCTATAGTAATTTCAATTGGAACATCCAATAATTTTTCATTTTGAAAATTTGACTTTTTGCCGCTGTTTTGCGATTTCCGCCCATAGTGAAGTGGTTATACACAGTCTCACATAAGTTTACATACCCTTGAGGTTTTTACCTTATAACTAAACAGGTTTCTTGTTGTTGTTTATAATCCGGACTAAAAAAATCTTCTTGAAAATTGACAGACACTTTGTTTTTCAAATTAATTTACAAAATCTAAAGCATATATATGCATATTTTATTATATTTTATTAATTAAAGAAAATACAATTTCTTAAACCGTATGTAAACTTGTGTAAGACTGTGTATTTGATTGCCACTCGATTCGATCGTTTTATTCTTTATTTTCATTTCATCACTGTAGTAGATGTAAATTACACAGAGCGAAAATTGAAAAAAGGAAAACATGGACAAATTTGTCTATATAAATTGTATTCGCATTATTTGTCAATAGTTCTATAAGATTCCTTGCATCACTCATGCGAATAAATATATTGAAATATATAATAGATCTTATCAATATTTTTTTTCGAATGTATCCATGTTAACCCATGCCTGTGACTTTCTTCTAACTTCGTTTCTTTTTCACCGTTCTGTATAATAGAGGCTATTGAAGATGCAAATTGTAGTGATTGCAATATTCAATGTTTTTATGATGAAGGCCAGAAGCATAAAGTCTACAAATTCCCTCCGTAAATGGGGTATTAACTGAACCGGAAAGTTGTAGCAGCAAAAACAAATGAACCTCCAAAAGTGTAAATTTATTGAAAGGAAGTAAATCTATTTTACGAAGAAAAAAAATGTTTCAATAGCAAAATCTAAATTGGTTCTCCTTCTTTTATGTTCTTTAGTCGTAGGCGAGTCAGTTCTGTTACATATTGTTTTCCATACCACTACTGTGGTACAGGGCATAATAAGTTTGAGCATTTGAAGGTAACACTCACAGGGAGAGAGATATCGTTTAGTGTACCATTTACCTTAGAATAAAATTCCGTCGATTTAGCGATATAATAAAGTCTAGATCGCAATCTTAGTCCAATCGACTTCAAATTTGGCAGAAATATGTTTTTTTGGGTCAGAAAAACACATTTTTTTTTGTCAAAATTCGTTTTTATTATTCAACATAGTTCCCTTCAAGAGCGATACAACAATTATAACGACCTTCCAATTTTTTGATACCATTTTGGTAGTACTCCTTCGGTTTTGCCTCAAAATAGGCCTCAGTTTCGGCGATCACCTCTTCATTGCAGCCAAATTTTTTCCCTGCGGGCATCCTTTTGAGGTCTGAGAACAAGAAAAAGTCGTTGGGGGCCAGATCTGGAGAATACGGTGGGTGGGGAAGCAATTCGAAGCCCAATTCATGAATTTTTGCCATTGTTCTCAATGACTTGTGGCACGGTGCGTTGTCTTGGTGGAACAACACTTTTTTCTTCTTCATATGGGGCCGTTTTGCCGCGATTTCGACCTTCAAACGCTCCAATAACGCCATATAATAGCCACTGTTGATGGTTTTTCCCTTCTCAAGATAATCGATAAAAATTATTCCATGCGCATCCTAAAAAACAGAGGCCATTACTTTTCCAGCGGACTTTTGAGTCTTTCCACGCTTCGGAGACGGTTCACCGGTCGCTGTCCACTCAGCCGACTGTCGATTGGACTAAGGAGTGCAGTGATGGAGCCATGTTTCATCCATTGTTACATATCGACGGAAAAACTCGGGTGTATTACGAGTTAACAGCTGCAAACCCCGCTCAGAATCATCAACACGTTGTTGTTTTTGGTCAAATGTGAGCTCGCGCTGCACCCATTTTGCACAGAGCTTGCGCATATCCAAATATTGATGAATGATATGAGCAACACGTTCCTTTGATAGCGTTAAGGCCTCTGCTATCTCGATCAACTTCATTTTGAGGTCATTCAAAATCATTTTGTGGATTTTTTGATGTTTTCGTCGGTAACCACCTCTCTCGGTCGTCCACTGCGTTCACCGTCCTCCGTGCTCATTTCACCACGCTTGAATTTTGCATACCAATCAATTATTATTGATTTCCCTGTGGCAGAGTCCGGAAACTCATTATCAAGCCAAGTTTTTGCTTCCACCGTATTTTCCCTTCAGAAAATAGTATTTTATCAAAACACGAAATACCCTCCACCATAGGATGGGGGTATATTAACTTTGTCATTCCGTTTGTAACACATCGAAATATTGCTCTAAGACCCCATAAAGTATATTCTGGGTCGTGGTGAAATTCTGAGTTGATCTGAGCGTGTCCGTCCGTCTGTTGAAATCACGCTAACTTCCGAACGAAACAAGCTATCGACTTCAAACTTGGCACAAGTAGTTGTTATTGCTGTCGGTCGGATGGTATTGCAAATGGGCCATATTGGTCCACTTTTACGTATAGCCCCCATATAAACGGACCCCCAAATTTGGCTTGCAGACACTCTAAGAGAAGCAAATTACATCCGATCCGGCTGAAATTTGGTACATGGTGTTAGTATATGGTCTCTAACAACCATGCAAAAATTAGTCCACATCGGTCCATAATTATATATAGCGCCCATATAAACCGATCCCCAGATTTGGCTTGCGGAGCCTTTAAGAGAAGAAAATTTCATCCGATCCGGCTGAAATTTGGTACATGGTGTTAGTATATGGTCTCTAATAACCATGCAAAAATTGGTCCACATCGGTCCATAATTATATATAGCCCCCATATAAACCGATCCCCCGATTTGATTTTCGGAGCCTCCAAGAGAACCAAATTTCATCCGATCCGGCTGAACTTTGCCACATGGTGTTAGTATATGGTCTTTAACGACCATGCAAAAATTGGTCCACATCGGTCCATAATTATATATAGCCCCCATATAAACCGATCCCCCGATTTGATTTTCGGAGCCTCTAAGAGAAGCAAATTTCATCCGATCCGGCTTAAATTTGCCACATGGTGTTAGTATATGGTCTTTAATGACCATGCAAAAATTAGTCCACATCGGTCCATAATTATATATAGCGCCCATATAAACCGATCCCCAGATTTGGCTTACGGAGCCTTTAAGAGAAGAAAATTTCATCCGATCCGGCTGAAATTTGGTACATGGTCTTAGTATATGGTCTCTAATAACCATGCAAAAATTGGTCCACATCGGTCCATAATTATATATAGCCCCCATATAAACCGATCAACAGATTTGACCTCCGGAGCCTCTTGGAAGACCAAAATTCATTTGATTCAGTTGATATTTGGTACGTGGTGTTAGTATATGGCCTCAAACACCCATGCAAAAATCGAAATCGGTCCATAATTATATATAGGCCCCATATAAACCGATCCCCAGATTTGACCTCCGGAGCCCCTTGGAAGAGTTCGATTCGGTTGAAATTTGGTACGTGATGTTTGTATATGGTATCCAACAACCATGCAGGAATTGGTTCATATCATCCCATAATTATATATAACCCCCATATAAACCCATCCCCAGATTTGACCTCCGGTGCCTTTTGGCGAAGCAAAATTCGTCCGATCTGGTTGAAATTTGGTACGTGGTGGTAGTATATGATATTTAACAACCATGGCAAAAGTGGTCCATATCAGTCCATAATCATATATAGCCCCCATATTAACCGATCCCGAGATTTGGTTTTGGAGTCTCTTGGTACGTTTAGAAGAAGTTTCTAAGCAATCCATGGTGGAGGGTACATAAGCTTCGGCCTGGCCGAACTTACGGCCGTATATACTTGTTTTTAGATCGATTCAGAGTTAAATGTATGTATTTAGGACAAAATCCTCTATATATAGCACCCAACAAATTTGACGTATTTTATATGGTATCGAAAATGTGAATCTACAAAGTGGTGCAGGGTATAATATAGTCGGCTCCGTCCGACTTTAAATTTTCCTTACTTGTTTTATTATGTGTGGCATTTGTTCTTGGAAGTTTTCTGGCTAGCGGTTTGGAAGTGATAGAGACCTGAAGTTGGTCATTATAAAATTCTTATATGCCATCCTAACAATGTTGGGAGCCACCGTGGTGCAATGGTTAGCATGCCCGCCTTGCATGCACAAGGTCGTGGGTTCGATTCCTGCTTCGACCGAACACCAAATAGTTTTTCAGCGGTGGATTATCCCACCTCAGTAATGCTGGTGACATTTCTGAGGGTTTCAAAGCTTCTTTAAGTGGTTTCACTGCATTGTGGAACGCCGTTCGGACTCGGCTATAAAAAGGTGGTCCCTTGTCATTGAGCTTAATATGGAATCGGACAGAACTCAGTGATAAAAGAGAAGTTCACCAATGTGGTATCACAATGGACTGAATAATCTAAGTGAGCCTGATATATCGGGCTGCCACCTAACCTAAACCTAATCCTAACAATGTTGGAGGACTTCAGATGGTATCTAAAATGAAGGTCTGCAGAATGGTGTAGGTTGTATTATATTCAGCCCAACACGACTTTAGTCTTTTTTTATTCGTTTTACTAGCGATTGGTGAAGAATAACTTCTTTCATAAAATTAAATTTTATTTATGAATTCTTATAAGAACTTCCCTATATTTTTGTCTTTAGCGATATGCTTCCCTCCTAAACTACACTTTTCACTTATAATAAATTTTATTTCCCCACTGCATGTTTCAGTTTTAGTCTTTGGTTTGGCCGTTTTTTCATACCCACAACCATAGAATGGTGACGGGGGTATAATAAGTTTGTCATTCCGTTTGTAACACATCGAAATATCGATTTCCGACTATATAAAGTATATATATTCTTGATCAGGGAGAAATTCTAAGACGATATAACGATGTCCGTCTGTCCGTCTGTCTGACTGTCTGTTGTAATCACGCTACAGTCTTCAATAATGAAGCAATCATTCTGAAATTTTGCACAAACTTGTCTTTTGTCTGCAGGCAGGTCAAGTTCGAAGATGGGCTATATCGGTCCAGGTTATGATATAGTCCCCATATAAACCGACCTCCCGATTTGGGGTCTTGGGCTTATAAAAATTGTAGTTTTTATTCAATTCGCCTGAAATTTGAAATCTAGAGGTATTTTATGACCATAAAGAGGTGTGCCAAAAATTGCAAGTATCGGTCCATGTTTTGGTATAACTCCCATATAGACCGATCTCCCGATTTTATTTCTTGGGCTTATAGAAACCACAGTTTGTATTCAATTTACCTGAAATGGGAAATCTAGAGATATTGTAGGACCACAAGTATGTGTGCCAAAAATTATGAGTATCGGTACATATTTTGGTATAGCCCCCATATAGACCGATCTCCCGATTTTACTTCTTGGGCTTATAGAAACCGCAGTTTTTATTCAATTTACCTAGAGGTATTGTAGAACCACAAATACGTGTGCCAAAAATGGTGAGTATCGGTCAATGTTTTGGTATGGTCCCAATATAAAACGACCTCCCGATTTGGGGTCTTGGGTTTATAGAAACCGTAGTTTTTATCCAATTTGTCTGAAATTGGAAATCTAGAGGTATTTTAGGACCATAAAGAGGTGTGCCGAAAATGGTGAGTATTGATCCATATTTTGGTATAGCCCCCATATAGACCGATTTCCCGATTTTACTTCTTGGGCTTCTAGAATCCAAAGTTTTTATCCTATTTGCCTGAAATTAGAAATCTAGAGGTATTTTCGGGTCATAAAGAGGTGTGCCGAAAACGGTGAGTATCGGTCCATATTTTAGTATAGCCCCCATAAGAACGATCTCCCGATTTAACTCCTTGGGTTTCTAGAAACCGTAGTTTCTATCTGATTTGCCTGAAATTGTAAATATTTTGGTATTTTAGGCTCACAAAAACGTGTATCGGATTAAGTTTTTATCGGTCCATTTGGTAATGCTTCCATATAGACCGACTTCACTTCTTGAGGGTAACTCAATGTAAAATTTCCAGATTTTACTTCTACAGATTTAAGATTTCAAATCAAGACGTTATTTTATAATTTTCTTACACACTTACAAGAGATGTTAATGATTCCTCTAAAACTCAAACAAAAATGGTTCTTATAAATCCAGAATCTGATATAGTCCTCATTGGTGAAATCTTTAAATTTATCTTCGGGAAGTGTCCTCAAGTCCTCAAGCCCTCCTGAAATTTCAAAGGAAACCCTAATATTTGGTTCATGGTGGTGGGTATTTAAGATTCGGCCCGGCCGAACTTACTGCTGTATATACTTGTTTTTTTTTTCTCATTTTCCATTGAAATCAACATGACTAATGTTTTATGGCATTGGATATCACCCAATGCCATCGTGGCTTCTCTTATGTACTAAGAGAATCTCGATAATGAGACATTGTTGTCTTCTCATGTTTTTCCACGAATGGAGGGTAAAGTTCCCATTGTAAAAGCAGAAAAATTTCATCCTTAAGGCATAAGTGTGTCAATTTCCATGTAAAATTATTCTTCATGTAAATTAAAAAAAAAAAAAAAACTTTCTCCAGAATTTATTTTAATTGAGTTCATCTGAATTGTATTTTTTTCTCAGTTTTCATCATCGATGTAAAAGAAGCTTCATCAAGGCAAATAAAAAAAATTCAACATAACTGTATTTTGGATTGTCATGTTTTGCCTTCCTTCTTTTAGACAAATTTTATATATTTCTCAGGAAATTTAAGTTTTGTACTAACGAAGAGTTTTGGCATAAAAGCTACTTAAAGAAAATCTTGAAATTTTATTTAAAAACAAGTACAGAATGGATGATATGTATTGCAATTATTGCACTATGGGGCATATGGCCGGATTCTGCGGCAAAAAGTCAGTTTTTCGGTAGTTTAAATTGGAAACCCTGATAACGTCATTCTGTTTCAGACATCCTAGTAGCTCGAAATACAAAATATTAGAAACATATGGCAACTTATTGCTCTTAGAACAAGCTGCCAAAGTTGGCTGTTTTTAGATAGTTTACATTTTGAATCGCTAGTCAAAAAAAAAAACACATTGTAGAAAATTGGCTGTAACAAATAAACTAATAAGCGAATCTACGTTATGTAAAATGGAAAATAGTACTACAAGTACGTAAAATAATATAAAAAATATTAAAAAATCGTTTATGTTTGTGCGAAAAGAAATAAAGTGGTAAGTTTTTATTTTATAATTTTCATTTAATGTTTGTGGAATGGTACTTTCTGTATTCACTTGTGTATTCATCGACATTTTGGTATGGGAAGAAAGGTTATTGTGTGTACTTACATGTGGTTTTTAGTTTATTTCCGGCAGCGTCCGGCTTATAATGAAAAAATTTTAAAAATTTAAAAAATTCAAAAAAATTCAGTGTTTCTAAAAATAAAAAAATTTAACTCATAATATTTTGACTGCAAAAAAAAATTGGAATTACTTGGTGTCGTATTCCAAATTTTCAAGGAATGCCAAGTAAGCTTGCATGGCATCAATAATTAAGAAAACATATAATATTTTCGCTCGAGCCAAACAAAAATGGAAGAAACACAAAGAGCAGATGCCTCTCATTGGCTGTTTGCGGGAAATGCTTCACTAAGTAGAAATAAATTTTATAATAAAAACTTGATCATAAAAAAAAGGACTCGAGGATTCACAGAATAAGAGGTCTTTTTGATAGAGCCATCTTTGTATGCAATTTGAAGAAAATTAAAGTGAAACTCTGGCCTTTGTGACCAATAAAGTGCATATAAGGTGAATGATATATATGAAAGCAATATCTAAATCTGAACCGATTTCCACCAAATTTGGCATGTTATTTGTTAATTCTGCTCCCTGTGCAAAATTCCACGTAAATCGGAGTAAAACTTTGGTCTCTGCGGTCACATTTGTGTAAATCGGACGAAGCATATATATGGGATCTATATCTAAATCTGAACCGATTTAAATTTAACACACTTGCAAATACTATCAATTTAACCCTTTGTGCAAAATTTGAAAAAAATTGGGATGAAACTATGGCTTCTTGGGTCTTATATGTGCGTATCGGGCGCAAGATATATATGGGAGCTATATCTAACCGATTTCCTCCAAAATAAATAGGGCTCTATCCTGGTACACATTGAATAGACATTGACAAAAAAAAAAAAAAAACAAGTATATACAGCAGTAAGTTCGGCCGGGCCGAATCTTAAATACCCACTACCAAATATTAGGGTTTCCTTTGAAATTTCAGGAGGGCTTGAAGACTTGAGGACACTTCCCGAAGATAAATCATATCAGATTCTGGATTTATAAGAACCATTTTTGTTTGAGTTTTAGGGGAATCATTAACATCTCTTTTAGGTGTGCAAGAAAATTATAAAATAACGTATTGATTTGAAATCTTAAATCTGTAGAAGTAAAATCTGGAAATTTTACATTGAGTTTCAAGCAATTTTCATGATCAATGCGCCTTCTACACACTCAAGAAGTGAAGTTGGTCTATATGGAGGCATTACCAAATGGACCGATAAAAACTTAATCCGATACACGTTTTTGTGAGCCTAAAATACCAGAATATCTATAATTTCAGGCAAATCAGATAAAAACTACGGTTTCTAGAAACCCAAGAAGTTAAATCTGGAGATCGTTCTTATGGGGGCTATACTAAAATATGGACCGATACTCACCGTTTTCGGCACACCTCTTTATGACCCGAAAATACCTCTAGATTTCCAATTTCAGGGAAATCGGATAAAAACTTCGGATTCTAGAAGCCCATGAAGTAAAATCGGGAAATCGGTCTATATGGGGGCTATACCAAAATATGGACCGATACTCACCATTTTCGACACACCTCTTTATGGTCCAAAAATACCTCCAGATTTCCAATTTCAGGTAAATTGAATAAAAACTGCGGTTTCTATAAGCCCAAGAAGTAAAATCGGGAGATCGGTTTATATTGGGGCTATACCAAAACATTAACCGATACTCACCATTTTTGGCACACGTATTTGTGGTCCTACAATACCTCTAGGTTTCCAATTTCAGATAAATTGAATAAAAACTGCGGTTTCTATAAGCCCAAGAAGTAAAATCGGGAGATCGGTCTATATGGGGGCTATACCAAAATATGGACTGATACTCACCATTTTTGGCACACCTCTTTATGGTCCTAAATACCTCTAGATTTCAAATTTCAGGCAAAGTGGATAAAAACTTCAAAAAATTTCTATAGAAATTCAAATTAAGCAAAATTTTCTATAGAACTAAAATGTTGACAAAATTTCCTATAGAACTAAAATTTTGACAAAATTTCCTATAGAACTAAAATTTTGACAAAATTTTCTATAGAAATAAAATTTTGACAAAATTTTCTAAAAAATAAAATTTTGACAAAATTTCCTATAGAACTAAAATTTTGGCAAAATTTTCTATAGAAATAAAGTTTTTACTAAATTTTCTATGGAAATATACTATTGACAAAATTTTCTATAGAAATAATCTATTGACAAAATTTTCTATAGAAATAAAATTTTCACAAAATTTTCTATAGAAATAAAATTGTGACACAATTTTCTAAAGAAATAAAATTTTGACAAAATTTTCTATTGAAAAAAAATTTTTACAGAATTTTCTATAGAAATAAAATTTTGACAATATTTTCTATAGAAATAAAATTTTAACAAAATTTTCTATAGAAATAAAATTTTGACAAAATTTTCTATAGAAATAAAATTTTGACAAAATTTTCTATAGAAATAAAATTTTGACAATATATTCTATAGAAATAAAATTTTGACAAAATGTTCTATAGAAATAAAGTTTTGACAAAATATTCTATAGAAAAAAAAATGTTGACAAAATTTTCTATAGAAAGGAAATTTTTACAAAATTTTCTATAGAAATAAATTTTTGACAAAATTTGCAATAGTAATAAAATTTTGACAACATTTTCTATAGAAATAAAATTTTAACAAAATTTTCTATAGAACTAAAATTTTCCATAAAAATAAAATTTTGACACAACTTTTTATAGAAATAATTTTTTGTAATCATTGTTGTTGTTTTTTATTGCAGCTTAAAACCATACATTGACTAAACTACAAGTGTAGCTTAACCAACAGAGGAAAATAATGTTTGTCAAATTTATTTGGGCAAAGCCCTATAGACAGCAAAGTGGTTGGATGGACGCACGTTTCAGAATTACCACATTCCTCATCCTCTACTTGCAGCAAAACGATCAACCAATTATCAGAATAAATTCAGGCAGTTCACTAAACCCAAAAGTAAACCACATGGTTTTAAGCTGAAATCAAAAAACAACAACAATGATCAAAGAAAAAAAAACCAACAATAACAAAACAAAACGAATGAAATAAAATTTTGTAAAAATTTTCTATAGAAATAAAATTTTGACAAAATTTTCTATAGAAACAAAATTTTGAGAAAATTTTAAATAGAAATAAAATTTTGATAATTTGGTCAATTGGTCCTTGTCAGAGCCAACAATTGAGTGTAGTGTACGATGTGCTGTCAAGTTAGTAAACGTCAAAATTTTTAAAAACTAATCACATGAAAATGTTCACGATTTAATTCAATTTTTTTTTTTGGCGAAATGAATCTTTTGTGTTACTGTAAACCAAACAAATAGGACTCGTAAGTCAAAATGTTCTGTGTTCGTTTAACCTCAAAAATATCAAGCTTTACGTTAGATCTTGGCAGATTACAACACAATGGTTGACCAATCCCGAAATATTAAAAGCAACCCTCTTTTGGCCAATGATCTTTTTGCGATTTTAAGTTCCACTTATCTATCCAAATTGGAGCTAGCGGTATAGAAGATTTTGTATGCCCTTTGTGCGGCTCAATGTTGAGAATTATTTCTTGTCGAAAAATGATTTCGCCATAGTGTAATCCTTCGTGTTTAACACATTGGACATTATTTTGAGGGCCACACTGTGACCGTGCGTTTTTTTTCGACCCCAGCGATAGCTCGTGCAACCGAATAAGGGTTCACTGCTTACTGCTTTTCCAAAGGCAATAAATAGATACAACATGGCATTAAGGGAATCTGTTCCTGTCTTACTGTATGCGGCTAAGATACACAAACATGTCATTCGCTGAACTTTTTATACTGCTGAAGTATCGGTCACCGGACCATAACACCATAGGTATAACCACTGCCGTATACAGTCTGTGCACAATTTTTGAGTTTTAGTCCCCAATTTTTTGCCTTATTTCCTTACTATAATTTTACAAAAGGATTTGTCTCATTTCTTCTTTATTTGAATAGAATCATCATTATACAATAGAAATGAGTTTGAGAAAATCAATCCAGATTTATATCTAAAGTAGTTTTAATTATATCTTATGACAGGAGTTAGAAGACTACATATTCTAACGAATTTCTTTGTTTTCAAACAAATAAAAAGAAAAAATCAAATCGAAACAAATCCTTTTAGGATCCTTACAGAGATTTTCAGTTTTTTTTTTTATGTGACAATAATATCCCAATATTGAAAATGAAAATAAATCTTTTTAAACTATTATTTGTACCATGACGATCTCAAAGGATTACATAGACATAAATAAACCATAGTTAAATTCTATCATAAATGTCTATCCTCAAATCAATCATTTCTTGGAAGCTTTTCTAAGAGATTTACCAAAGACATAGTAACTTTTTGTAATAATAAAATGTTGTTTTGCTTTACTTATATTTTATGAGATTTATAGAGAGATTTATTTGCCATGGTTACTTTCTGCAATCAATTTTGTATACACAACTGGATTAAGTTTACGATGATACAATAGTATTGTATAAAAGCAAGATATGTTAAATCATAAAAATTTAATAATTTAATGCTTTTGTATAGGTCAAAGGATTTTATTATTTAATAAAGACATAAAGAGATTTACCATGGGGTTAAGTTTAGCTTAACATAATTTTGGGTTCCATTCCATTTTTCAAATTGTCAAAGTTGGCAGTATAAAACTTCTTTTCTCCCTATAATGCATGTTTTAGAATGTTTTATATGAAAAATTTGAATTTTGTGAGAATATTTATGAAATACGTTCTGATCACAAGTTGAGGATAATTTTACTCTTGGTGAGTTGAAAAAAATTTGCAGTTTTTTGGAAGATTTTTAAGAAGTTTCGCATTTTAAGGACGTCATCATGAATTAACTTTCTTTTAGCGATAGAATGTATATTTAACCAGTAAAGAAAGTCTAAAGTCAGGCGGGGCCGATTGTATTATACCTTGTACAAATTTGTAGATCCATAATTTGGATACCATATCAAATCCGTCGAGTGTGTTGGGTGCTATATACAAATGTTTATTTTCCCATATTCATACATATAAATCTGAAGCAATTTAGACAAAATATTTAAGACTTCTTTGAAAATCTTTAGACTTCAAATTTAAATCGTGTAATGCCCTGGACACAGGGTATATTGAGATCTATAGCCATTTTTATTAAATTTCGCAAAAGTATATTTACGATTTATTGGTCGATAGATATTAGAGTCATAGGAAAATTTTTTTCATTTTGACAAGCTTTTGTTGTTGCAGTGGCGATTTTACAAAGAAAATGTGGGTATTTGGGACGTATTTGTTCAAATTGGAGGAACATATATATGGGGACTATGCCTAAATTTGAGTCGGTTTTGATAAAATTTGGTAAGTATAGTAAGAAAGTTAAATTCTACTTTTTGCGCAACATTTCACATTAATGAGAGTAAAAATCTGGCTTTTGGGGTCAAACAATGGACTGAATAGTCTAAGTGAGCCTGAATCTTAATCGGGCTGCCATTTTAACCTTTAACCTAACCTGGCTGATAAGTCCCCGGTCTGCCACTCAGACGGCGTCGCTAGTATTAAATGCATATTATTTTTATATAGTACCAACCTTCAAATGATTCGTGTCAAAATTTTGCGTCTGTAAGTCAATTAGCTTTTGAGATAGAGCGTCTTTTGTGAAGCAACTTTTGTTATTGTGAAAAAAATGGAAAAAAAAGGAATTTCGTGTTTTGATAAAATACTGTTTTCTGAAGGGGAAAAATACGGTGGAAGCAAAAACTTGGCTTGATAATGAGTTTCCGGACTCTGCCCCAGGGAAATCAACAATAATTGATTGCCATGCAAAATTCAAGCGTGGTGAAATAAGCACGGAGGACGGTGAACGCAGTGGATGCCCGAAAGAGGTGGTTACCGACGAAAACATCAAAAAAATACACAAAATGATTTTGAATGACCGTAAAATGAAGTTGATCGAGATAGCAGAGGCCTTAAAGATATCAAAGGAACGTGTTGGTCATATCATTCATCAATATTTGGATATACGGAAGCTCTGTGCACAATGGGTGCCGCGCGAGATCACATTTGACCAAAAACAACAACGTGTTGATGATTCTGAGCGGTGTTTGCAGCTGTTAACTCGTAATACACCCGATTTTTTCCGTCGATATGTGACAATGGATGAAACATGGATCCATCACTACACTCCTGAGTATAATCGACAGTCGGTTGAGTGGACAGCGACCGGTGAACCGTCTCCTAAGCGTGGAAAGACTCAAAATTCCCCGGGCAAAGTAATGGCCTCTGTTTTTTGGGGATGCGCATGGAATAATTTTTATCGATTATCTTGAGAAGGGAAAAACCATCAACAGTGACTATTATATGGCGTTATTGGAGCGTTTGAAGGTCGAAATCGCAGCAAAACGGCCCCATATGAAGAAGAAAAAAGTGTTGTTCCACCAAGACAACGCACCGTGCCACAAGTAATTGAGAACGATGGCAAAAATTCATGAATTGAGCTTCGAATTGCTTCCCCACCCACCGTATTCTCCAGATCTGGCCCCCATCGACTTTTTCTTGTTCTCAGACCTCAAAATGCTCTTGAAGGGAACTATGTTGAATAATAAAAACGAATATTGACAAAAAAATGTGTTTTTTCTTTGTTAGACCGGGGACTTATCACCCAACCTGTTATAGGAACTATATCTAAATCTGAACCGATGTCAACCAAATTTAGCATACATAGTAAGAATTTTACATCTACTCGTTGTACAAAATTTTAAGTAAATTGGAGTAAAGCTGTAACCTTTGCGGTCATATAAGTGTAAATCGGGTGAAAGATATATATAAGAGCTATATCTAAATCTGAACCGATGTCAACCAAATTTAGCATAGCATGTTATAGGAACTATATCTAAATCTGAACCGATGTCAACCAAATTTAGCATACATAGTAAGAATTTTACATCTACTCGTTGTACAAAATTTTAAGTAAATTGGAGTAAAGCTGTAACCTTTGCGGTCATATAAGTGTAAATCGGGTGAAAGATATATATAAGAGCTATATCTAAATCTGAACCGATGTCAACCAAATTTAGCATACCTAGTAAAAATTTTACTTCTACTCGCTGTGCAAAATTTTACGTAAATCGGAGTAAAACTGTGGCCTCTGGGGTCATATAAGTGTAAATCGGGCGAAAGATATATATGAAAGCTATATCTCAATCTGAGCCGATTTAAACCAAGTTTGACATGCATAGCAAGAATATTAATTCTACTCGCTGTGCTAAATTTTACGCAAGTCGGAGTTAAACTGTGGCCTCTGGGGGTCATATAAATACATATCGGATGAAAAATATATATGGGATCTATATATCTCTAAAAATCGGAGTAAAACTGTGGCCTCGGGAGTCATATAAGTGCATTTCGGGCGAAAGATGTATATGGGAGCTATATCTAAATCTGAACCGATTTCTTCCAAAATCAATAGAGTTCTCTTCGGACCCAAATATTTGTGCCAAATTTGAAGTCGATTGGACTAAAATTGCGACCTAGACTTTGATCATAAAAATGTGTTCACAGACAAACGGACGGAGGACAGACGGACATGGCTAGATCGACTCAGGGGCCGACCCTGGGCAATATTGCCAAAGACACTATGTGTCTATTTCGTCTCCTTCTTAATGCCTCTGGGGTCATATAAGTGCATATCGGGCGAAAGATGTATATGGGAGCTATATCTAAATCTGAACCGATTTCTTCCATAATCAATAGAGTTCTATTCCGACCCAAATCACATATTTGTGCCAAATTTGAAGTCGATTGGACTAAAATTTCGACCTAAAGGGGAATACGGTCAACATTTGGTCAATATAAACTTGACGTATTTCTTTCAATTTTGCATTTAAAAAACCTGAACACCCCTCATTTTGAATGTGTGTGTGTATAATGTTTCTCCTATTTTGATTTTGGAATTCACTCTTCAGTTGTCAAAATGCCGTCCAAGCAAGAAGAGCAGCGTATCAAAATTTTGCTCGCGCATCGCGAAAATCCGAGCTACTCGCACGCAAAGCTGGCAAAATCGCTAAAAGTTGCCAAATCAACCGTTACAAATGTAATTAAAGTGTTTGGGGAAAGTTTGTCGACAGCCAGAAAGTCTGAATCGGGGGGAAATCGAAAACCGGAAGCCGCTGAGACGACAAAGAGAGTTGCCGGTAGTTTCAAGCGAAACCTTAACCTCTCTCTCCGTGATGCCGCAAATAAGCTGGATATATCGTCTACAACCGTGCATCGAGCCAAAAAAAGAGCCGGACTATCGACTTACAAGAAGGTAGTGACTCCAAATCGCGATGATAAACAAAATACGACGGCCAAAGCGCGATCCCGGAGGCTGTACACGACGATGCTGCCGAAGTTTGACTGCGTGGTAATGGACGACGAAACCTACGTCAAAGCCGACTACGACCAGCTTCCGGGACAGGAGTTTTATACGGCAAGAGGAAGGGGAAAGTTAGCAGATATTTTCAAGCACATAAAACTGTCAAAGTTCGCAAAGAAATATATGGTTTGGCAAGCCATCTGTACCTGTGGCTTGAAAAGCAGCATTCTCATAGCTTCCGGGACTGTCAACCAAGAAATTTACGTGAAAGAGTGTTTGAATAAACGTCTGCTGCCTTTCCTGAAGAAACACGGTTGTTCCGTACTGTTTTGGCCGGATTTGGCATCTTGCCATTACGATAAAAAGGCCATGGAGTGGTACGCCGCCAACAACGTGCAGGTGGTTCCCAAGGACAAGAACCCTCCCAACACGCCAGAGCTCCGCCCAATTGAGAAATACTGCAGCAGTTCAAGGCAAACTGGCTTTCTGCGGCGAAGAAGGTGGACAAGGTGGCTGTACAAAATCTGATGGCAGGTGTCAAGTGTGAGGCCCGGCAATTCGGATTTGGAAAAACGAAAGCCTAACTGAATATTTTTCCTGAATTTTATACTAATTGAACTTGAAAAAGAAATTTAATTTGATTTTTTAAATAAACGATTTCACCGATTTACACGCGTTTTCCCTTGACCAAATTTTGACCGTATCACCTTTTAGACTTTGATCATAAAAATGTGTTCACTGACAGAAGGAGGGACAGACATAGCTAGACTCAGGGGCCGACCCTGGGCAATATTGCCAAAAACACCATGTATCTATGCCGTCTCCTTCTGTATGTTGCAAACATATTGACCAACTTATAATACACTGTTCCACAGTGTGGCGCAAGGTATAAAATTTAATTGGAAACAGGAGTATTTCATATAAAATTTATATTTTTCTATGATTTTCAAGGAATTGGGTTTTAAGGAAGTGATTCATAAGAATTTGTGAACCAAAAACTTGTTATGGAATTTCATGTACATTTCGTACCCTTTACGACGAAGGAATATATGGAGGTTCCGTCATATCAGAAGCCATCTCACTAGAGATGGCAAAAACATTGTGGGTAGACCATCCCTATTATTTGAAAATCCAACATTCGGCTTTTGTATCTCTATTATTTAAAAATATACAAAATATAGCCTTAGTAACAAACTCTCACATTATCTAATCAAAGTAGTGGGCGTTATTCATGTTGGCGAATTAATTTTATGGAAACTATGATTTCCCCCCTGACATATCTGATAGAATATCCACCCTTACAAAGAACAACATTTCTATCTTGGCCAATAAAGATTTCGTTTGATGTTTAAATTATGATTATTTTTCTTTGTTTCTTTGGTCTCCCCTCAATAATCATAAAATCTTTTCATATTATTTGTGTTGTCACAACCATTTATTATCGAATTTTTACCACAGTATTTCATCTCTGACGCCACACAATATTGTTTACAAATATTTTCCTATGGCATATTTAAAGAGTGCAAAAAATTGAATTTTATTTATATATTACTTTGTAATAAAAATCAAATAAACAAATAAAAATAACACTTTGTTGTTTGTGAGTTTTAGTACTTTTTGGTCTTTGTTCAATATAGTTGCAAAACATTCATTTTATTGCTGTCGATTGTGATGGTAAATTTAGATTGAAAAACAATTTTTAGGGAAATTTCGAAAGGAAAATTATTACGAAAAATATTACGATTCTATATTAAAAGCGAGACAGTGTTTATATAGGGACGAGCACGTTATTGCAATTCTAAAACTTATTTTATATAAAGGGTTGGTATTAACATGTAGTGTAATAAAGTAAAGCCGCTGGGGTTTTTCAATTTTATTGTTTAAATTTGTTCGAATTGCCTACCTCTGGCAAGAATTATGGACTTGGAACGGCTGATGAAGCCTTCATATGCGGCATTTTTGGTTCAATCCCCGCTAAACTCCGCCTTGAAATGATGAACATTTCAATATTTTTTGTAGCAATCGTACTCTCCTAAATATCTCGGGCGCAAAATTCTAATGCATTGGGGTCACGGTTGTCACAGTTGGTAGATTTCTACCAAAAATGGTAGATTAGTTAAATTTTGGTAGATTGGTAGAATTCTTGACGTTTTGGTAGATTTTGAAAAATATTACTCTCCAACTAAGAGGTACTTCAAAAATTTTCTATTTCGATAGAAAATATTGACAAAATTTTCAATAGAAATAAAATTTGACAAAATTTCCTAAAGAAGTGAAATTTTGACGAACTTTCCTATAGAAATGAAATTTTGACAAAAATTCTTATAGAACCTTTTCAATAGGAAAAAAATTTTGACAACATTTCCTAATTTTATACAATTATTTTTCGAGCTTTATGGACAGATATAGATTAAGGAACATGGTTAATAGAGCCATTGAAAAGAAAATGCCAGACACAAATCTATACACGCCTGGACTGTACATGTTTCGGTTCGGGCGAATAAACCTTTCCACAGCCTTTAGTATAGATCTGGCTGGGAGAGATAACTCAATTTTGGGACCTTTATGCTAACTCCTTATGGAGAAAACATTTGGGAATTTTCCTCTTACAAATTGAATCATTTTGTAAGAGGAAAATTCATCACATCATCTTTTCATATATTTAACTTACAATTTTGACAACATTTCCCAATTTTGACAAAATTCTCGATATAAATAAAGTTTTGACATTTCCTATAGAAATGAAATTTTTACAAAATTTTTGAAATTGAGGCAAAATTTCCTATAGAAAATGTTCAATAGAAATAACATATTGACAACATCTCCCAGTAAAAAACAGAGCACTATTTTTGCAGGATTGTAAGGGAGAGAGGCAGTACCAACTGCTTACAAAACAACCGAATCAGCGCTGATGTTTGTGGGTGATGTCCAGATTTAGAGCAGCTTCTCCATAGCGCTGATGTAATTGCTCAGAAGTGATATATAATCTTGAGTATAGGATTGTTGGCGTGAAGGAAAACAGCACTACCTTTCATGCATGAATGATCATAAACTAGTTTGATTACTCGTTTACGTTATTTCCACCGATTCATGCATTGTGAATGCACTGCCTACTTTATTGTATACCAAACACCTCAACTAAATTCTTACTGCAGAAGTATTTTTTGCTGGGTTCCTATAGAAAAGAAATTTTGACAAACTTTTCTATAGAAATGAAATCTTGACAAAACTTCCTATAGAAATGAAATTTTGACAAAATTTTTGAAATTGTGGCAAAATTTCCTATAGAAGTTTTTTTAATAGAAATAAAATTTTGACGACATTTCCTATAGAAATAAAATTTTGTCAAAATTTTCTATATAAATAAAATTTTGACATTTCCCTATAGAAATGAAATGAATTAAAAAAAATTGTCAGTAGAAATAAAGTTTTGACAACATTTCCCTTAGAAATTAATTTTTGACAAAATTTTTGAAATTGTGACAAAATTTCCTATAGAATTTTTTTTTAGTTGAAATAAAATTTTGATAAAATTTTGACAAAATTCCTTTAGGAATGAAATTCTCTATAGAAATAGAATTTTGCAAAATAAGATTCTTTCTCCAAAGAGAGAAGTTCACCACTGTGGTATCACAATGGACTGAATGGTCTAAGTGAGCCTGATACATCGGGCTGCCACATAACCTAACCTAAGTGTACATATTACCCAGGGCTTTTACCACTGCCTGACTATCGATAAAAATGCTAATATCGCATCTGAATAGCGGCTTCATAATACAAGTACCACATCTTGTGCAATAGGGAATACCTCTTTCTGAAATATGCTGCATTCGCCGTCCAACTTAAAAGACTCCCCAGTTGCCTACTCCTTGCAGTATATACCACTTCGTCTTCGCCTTCGTTTCCTATTCTGCCACCCTGGCCAGGTACCCAGCACAGTGAGTGTTCAGGTGCTATTCTGTAAGAACTGTAAACTCTGTACGACAGCGGCTAACTACCCTGGACGCCTTCGTTTCCTATTCTGCCACTCTGGCCAGGCACCCAGCACAGTGAGTGTTCAGGTGCTATTCTGTAAGAACTGTAAACTCGCTACGACAGCGGCTAACTACCCTGGACCTTATGTTTGTATTATCACCGGCTGACTATCGATGAAAAGGCTAATATCGCATCTAATGGCGGCCTCATCTATAGAAGGTCTGCAGCTTTTGCAGTAGCGATTATCACTGCCTGAAATAAGCTGCATTCGTCGTTAAACTTAAGGGACTGTCCAATTTCCAACTCATTGAAGTAAATACCACTGCCTGTGCCCTCATAAATATGCTGTGTTCCCACATAATCACTGCATGTGCCCTCGGCCATTTTAGAAACATCCGTATAGATTTTCAGATCTTCGAAATGTATATTGTTCTAGAGCCAGTCCTCTATGTTTGGGATAATTGAGTTTAAACTTCCCTCATAGCGAATATCACTGTCTGAAATATTCTGCATTCGTCGTTCAACTTAAAGAACTCGCCAATTCCAACTCCTTGCAGTAAATATTACTGCCTGTGCCCTCTGCCATTTTAGAAATATCCGTACAGATCTTCCGAACAAAACAAGCTATCGACTTGAAACTTGGCACAAGTAGTTGTTATTGATGTAGGTCGGATGGTAATGGGCCATATCGGTCCACTGTTACGTATAAACGGACACTCAGATTTGGCTTGCGGAGCCTCTTGAAGGAACAAAATTCATCCGTTCCGGTTGAAATTTAGTAAATGATGTTGACGAATGGTCTCTAACAACCATGCAAAAATTGGTCCACATCGGTCCATAATTATATATAGCCCCCATATAAACCGATCCCCAGATTTGGCTTGCGGAGTCTCAAAGAAAAGCAAATTTCATCCGATCCTGCTGAAATTTGGTACATGGTGTTGGTATATGGTCTCTAAAAACCATGCAAAAATTGGTCAACATCGGTCCATAATTATATATAACCCCCATATAAACCGATCCCCAGATTTGGCTTGCGGAGCCTCAAAGAGAAGCAAATTTCATCCGATCCTGCTGAAATTTGGTACATGGTGTTAATATATGGTCTCTAACTACCATGCAAAAATTGGTACACATCGGTCCATAATTATACATAGCCCCCATATTAACAGATCCCCCGATTTGGCTTGCGGAGCCTCTAAGAGAAGTAAATTTCATCCGATCCGGCGGAAATTTGGTACATAGTGTTAGCATATGCTTTCTAATGACCATGCAAAAATTGGTCCAAATTGGTCCATATAAACCGATCACCAGATTTGACCTCCGGAGCCTCTTGGAAGACCAAAATTCATCTGATTCAGTTGAAATTTGGTACGTGGTGTTAGTATATGGTATCCAACAACCATGCAGGAATTGGTTCATATCAGTCCATAATTATATATAGCCCCCATATAAACCGATCCCCAGATTTGACTTCCGGTGCCTTTTGGAGAAACAAAATGCATCCGATCTGGTTGCAATTTGATACGTGGTGGTAGTATATGATATTTAACAACCATGCCAAAAATGGTCCATATAAGTCCATAATCATGTAACAACCATGCCTAACTAGGTTCATATCGGTCTATAGTTATATATAGCCCTCAGATAAATCGATCCCCAATCACACAAAAATTGGTCCATTTCAAGTTCATAATTATATAGCCCCCATATAAGCGACCCCCATATTTCAATTTCCATGTCGAATCGTAATTATTATTAGATTTACCTATACATAGCTTTTTTGTCTAATATATGTTATACCACGTATGGACTAACTCACAATTTACAAAACGATGTTAAGAAGTTTTAAGATACCACAACCCAAGTAATTCGATTGTGGATGACAGTTTTTCGTAGAAGTTTCTACGCAATCCATGGTGGAGGGTACATAAGATTCGGCCTGGCCGAACTTACGGCCGTATATACTTGTTGTAATTAATTTTTATAATTATTTTTGTATATTGTTTCCTTTTAAATTATAATATTTTCTCTTAATTCTTTAATTATACCCTCCATCATGGGATGGGGGTATATTAACTTTGTCATTCCGTTTGTAACACATCGAAATATTGCTCTAAGACCCCATAAAGTATATATATTCTGGGTCGTGGTGAAATTCTGAGTCGATCTAAGCATGTCCGTCCGTCCGTCCGTCCGTCCGTCCGTCCGTCTGTTGAAATCACGCTAACTTCCGAACAAAACAAGCTATCGACTTGAAACTTGGCACAAGTAGTTGTTATCGATGTAGGTCGGATGGTATTGAAAATGGGCCATATCGGTCCACTTTTACGTATAGCCCCCATATAAAGGGACCCTCAGATTTGGCTTGTGGAGCCTCTAACACAAGCATATTTCATCCGATCCTGCTGAAATTTGGTACATGGTGTTGGAATATGGTCTCTTACAACCATGCAAAAATTGGTCCACATCGGTTTTTAATAATATATAGCCCCCATATAAACCGATCCCCAGATTTGGCTTGAGGAGCCTAAAAGAGAAGCAAATTTCACCCGATCCGGTACATGGTGTTGGTATATGGTCTCTAACAACCATGCAAAAATTGGTCCACATCGGTCCATAATTATATATAGCCCCCATATAAACCGATCCCCAGATTTGGCTTGCGGAGGCTCAAAGAGAAGAAAATTTCATCCTATCCGGCTAAAATTTGGTACATGATGTTGGTATATGGTCTCTAACAACCATGCAAATATTGGTCCACATCGGTTCATAATTATATATAGCCCCCATATAAACCGATCCCCAGATTTGGCTTGCGAAGTCTCCAAGAGAAGCAAATTTCATCCAACCCGGTTGTAATTTGGAACATGGTGTTAGTATATGATCTTTAACAACCGTGCCAGAATTGGTCCATATCGGTCCATAATTATATATAGCCCCCATATAAAACGTTCTCCAGATTTGACCTCCGGAGCCTCTTGGAGGAGCAAAATTCATCCGATCCGGTTCAAATTAGGAACGTGGTGTTAGTATATGGTCGCTAACAACCATACCAAAATTGGTCCAATCACAAAAAAAATTGGTCCATATCGGTTCATAATCATGGTTGCCACTAGAGCCAAAAATAATCTACCAAAATTTTATTTCTATAGAAAATTTTGTCAACATTTTATTTCTAGAGAAAATTTTGTTAAAATTTTATTCGGTTCATAATAAAATTTTCATCATTTTCAAAATTTTATTTCAATAGAAAATTTTGTCAAAATTTTATTTCTATAGAAAATTTTGTTCAAATTTTATTCGGTTCATAATCATGGTTGCCACTCGAGCCACAAATAGTCTACCAAGATTTTATTTCTATAGAAAATTTTGTCAAAAGTTTATTTCTATAGAAAATTTTGTTAAAATTTTATTTCTGTAGAAATTTTTGTCAAAATTTTCTTTCTATAGAATATTTTGTCAAAATTTTTATATCTATAGAAAATTTTGTGAAAATTTTATTTCTATAGAAAATTTTGTTAAAATTTTATTTCTGTAGAAAATTTTGTCAAAATTTGATGTCTACTTTGTCAAACTGAATTATATACGTATTGGATCGATCTTTTTTGATTTAATATATACCACGTATGGACTTACATACAATTTAGAAGATGGTGTTAGGAGGTTTTAAGAACCTTGCCATCGGCAAGCGTTACCGCAACTTAAATAATTCGATTATGGATGGCAGTGTTTAGAAGAAGTTTCTACGCAATCCATGATGGAGGGTACATAAGCTTCGGCCTGGCCGAACTTACGGCCGTATATACTTGTTGTATTTTTAAATTTTTTGTTTCGCTTTTCTTTATTTATTTGAACCTAACGTAACTTGTCATTAAATTACTAAGAGGAAATACTTTTTAACCAAAATTCCTGTACAGTAATTATAAGTCGTAAGTCTTGTTGTGCAGGATAAATAAATAAATAATACAATAAAAAATATGCTGCATTCGTCGTCCAACTTAAAGGACTCCCAAGTTTCCTACCCTGTCAAGTATATACCACTTCGTCTTCGTTTCCTATTCAGCCACGCTGGCCAGGTACCCACCTCATAAATATGCTGTGTTGCCATATAATCACTGCATGTGCCCTCGGCCATTTTAGAAACATCCGTATAGATTTTCAGATCTTCGAAATATATCCTGTTCTAGATCCAGTCCTCTTTGTTTGGGATAATTGAGTTTAAATTACCCTCATAGCGAATAGCACTGCCTGAAATATTGGGCACTCGTCGTCCAACTTAAAGGACTCGACAATTCCAATTCCTTGCAGTAAATATCACTGCCTGTGCCGTCGGTCATTTTAGAAATATCTGTATAGATCTTCAGATCACCGAAATGTATTCTGTTTTCGATCCAGTCCTCTATGTTTGGGAGTTTTGATAACACTCATAAATATGTTGTTTTGCCACATAAACAGTTCTTATATGTCAACCAACTAAAGCTATCAGTATACAATACTAAATGATGGGTCTAAGATTGCTCCGTCTGGTCGTTATATACAAATGCAAAGACCTACTGTAACATGTACCATAGTAGTGGTAAAATGAATAAAAATGCCAAATGCAGCTTTTATCCAATCAATTGCGTCTATGAATAAGACAAATATACATAGAAGGACATGCAAATCCGAATAAGCAATTAATGGGTTTGGTAATTGAGCTAGTTATTTTTTCTTCGCAGATGACTTTAAGTTCCTTGATATTTAAGTTATTTTTGTTCACTACCTTCCATTGTAAAACATGTAGTTAGACAACAACAAAAAAAGATTACAAGAAGTAGAATTTACCTGTTCGTTTTTTTCAAATGATGTGATTTTCTTCTAATCAACTTTACATGATGGGACTAAAATTTCTAAATGAAAAAATTTCACATTACACTTAGGTGTACCTTTATTTGGTTTTTCCTTTGTGGTCTTTCTGCTCTCACTAGCAGAGGAAAACCAAAAACCCTACCAAAAAAAATGTTGATTAAACCCTATCACGTACATTAAATTTGTCAAAGCGGAAAAGAAGCTTAAAATGCAATAGAATACACTTTCACTCTCGAAAAGGAAAGATTTAACAAAGGAGAAAAACTAAATTTAATTCTTGTATTCCACACAAAGCTTTGATCTATATTTTTGTGAGCGCGTATGTAGGTTAGCTTGTGCGTTGATGTTTCAGTCCATCCGTACGGCTTTTCCGTATCAAACCTTAAAAATATTTTAAATTTTAAAGTCACATCACGTCTAACACTCACAGATGGCAAAAATAAAAAAAAAGAAAACTGTACGACCTCTTATCCATTTTATGCAGCATCTCACAAGAAAGAACACAAATCATTGGAATTTCACATTTGTCACGTTTTCCTGTTGCTCTACTGCGGCTCACATAAACTTTTTCATTTCCAATGAAAGACCCCAAAAGAAAGCAAAATACCAAAAATTCAAAATTCAAAAAACCCTTAACCACATCAATGAAAAAAACCCCAAATAGCATCAGCATTGGGAATCCTCAAAAAAAAACTGCTATGCCTTATATGTCAATATAACCATCTACCACTACGGCCATATGTTTCATGACAGCCATTAAGACCAACAGTTACCATGGTTTTATAATTACTCCATACTTCATCTAAAAGACGGAATAAATTTCCATTGTAGTGAACAAAAAAAGAAACAAATCTTAGGACACTCTGATTGATGCGTTGCTGTGGTGACTGTTTTGGCCGAGGCAAAATGGAATTTATGAAATGCTTGTGAGGAATGTGAATTTAAAATATCAGCAAAAACTGTGAGGATAAGGAAAAACGTAAAAAAATATCTGTGGCTTTATCAAAGTTTGAGGAGAAAATCATTGTATAGTAGAAACCGTGCAAGTTAAATTCGATCAATTTATATTGCAGGGTTTCGCTGGACTTTACTGATGACATATGATAATCGAGAGGAATTCCAAATGTATTCAAATATGCCCTTAATATTAGTCATTTTCAAGTGATTTTCGTAAAAGTCGGCTCAAACTAAAGTGTGTGGATGGTCCTTATACCCAAACCTGTGATGGTCAGTTTCATAAAGATCTATATATCTAACTTCTGCCGAAAAACAATGGAATGCGTAGTTGAGGCTATGATAAAATGGCAGATTTCAAGTATAATGGTATAAGGAAGAGACATATGTTAAGCGGTGATTAATGAAGATGGTCCTACATAAGATAGACTATCATAGAGAAAAGTTCTCCGAAGTAGTTTTCAATTTCAATAGTATCGACACTTTTATCGGATTCGATGTAACCGGGCTTACAAAGGCTCGATACGTCATAGGATGAGCCACAACATCATGTGAACATAGCGATCTGTCTCTGTGGCCTACTAAGGATTCTGATGAGGATGGAATGTTGGAACCGTCTATTACGCCGACGATTCTATAATGCTTCTGTGGACAACAAGTCAAGTGAGGCGATTGTTCAACTCAAGGTATCAATGGTAGAACCGTAAAGCCTCAGAGGTGGAAATGCAGACACGAATCTATCAGTAGAGGAACTGTATGTAGGACTACGGATTCGATGTAACCGGGCTTAAAAAGACTCGATACGTCATAGGATGATCCACAACATCATGTGAACATAGCGATCTGTCTCTGTGGCCAACTAAGGATTCTAATAAAAATCGAATGTTGGAACCGTCTATTACGCTGACGATTCTGTAATACTTCTGTGGGCGACAAGTGGGACAATTGTTCAACTCAAAGTATCAATGGTAGAACCGAAGTTCGGAAAGCCTCAGAGGTGGAAATGCAGACACAAATCTATCAGTAGAGGAACTGTAGGTAGGACCTTAAAGTCTCAGTGAAGACCTTAAGTAAGCTACTTGTAAGTCGGAAGCTTCTAGTGGTGCAACTGCTGACCCGAATATATTAGTGGAAGAACTGTAGTTCCCAAGATTTCAGTGGCGGAACTGCATTCCTGAAGGTGGAGGAATTGTTAATCAGAAGATCTCAGTAAAGAAACTGTAAGTCGGAAGTTCCCAGTGTTTGAACTGCATGTCCGAATTTATCAGTGGTGGGGTTGTAGTTTTCAAGGCCAGAACTGAAAGTGACGGTGGATGGATTGTAGATCCAAAGATCAGCTAAAGCTATAGGTTCAATAGTTTTAGTGGCGAGAATGCAGACAGGTATATATCAGTGAAGGAACTGTTGCATTTCTGAAGGCGGAGGAATTGTTAATCAGAAGATCTCAGTAAAGAAACTGTAAGTCGGAAGTTCCCAGTGGTTGAAATGCATGTCCGAATTTATCAGTGGAGGGGTTGTAGTTTCCAAGTTCAGTCCTGAAAGTGGCGGTGGATGGATTGTAGATCCAAAGATCAGCTAAAGCTATAGGTTCAATAGTTTTAGTGGCGAGAATGCAGACAGGTATATATCAGTGAAGGAACTGTTGCATTTCTGAAGGCGGAGGAATTGTTAATCAGAAGATCTCAGTAAAGAAACTGTATGTCGGAAGTTCCCAGTGGTTTAACTGCATGTCAGAATTTATCAGTGGAGGGGTTGTAGTTTCCAAGGCCAGTCCTGAAAGTGGCGGTGAATGGATTGTAGATCCAAAGATCAGCTAATGCTATAGGTTCAATAGTTTTAGTGGCGAGAATGCAGACAGGTATATATCAGTGAAGGAACTGTTGGTCCCAAGATATCTGAGGTCCCAAGATAACTGCAATACTTATGGTGCCGGTAGAGGAATTTTAGGTCCGAAGGTCTTAGTGGTGGAAATATAGGTCCAATAGTCTCAATGGCGGGAAGGTCTGAATGGAACTGTAGATCGGAAGGTGTCAGTAGTGGAACGGCAGACTGAAATATCTCGATGGTGTAATTATAGACCCGAACGTATAAGTGGAGAATCTGAAGGACACAAAGTCTCAGTGGTGCAACTGCAATCCTGAAGGTAGAATGTAACTGTAGTAGAATTGTAGGTTCCAAGCTCTCAATTGCATAATTAAAGTCTTTAAGGTGGAGGGTCCGTTGATCCGAAGGAAACTGTAAGTCGGAATATGTCAACGGTGGAACTCCAACCCAGAATGACTCAGTGGTGAAACTGCAGATCAGAATATCTCAGGGGTGGAACTTAGGTTCGATAGTTTCAGTTGTGGAATTGCACACTTGAATGTACGAGTATCTGTACAGGAATTATAATCTCCAAGGTCTTCGATTTATAGCTGCAGTCCTGAAAGTGATGGTAGAAAGATTGTAGATCCGAAGATCTGGTAAAGCTATAGATTCAATAGGCTTAGTTACGCATGTATCAGTGGATGAACTGTGTGTTCCAAATGTCAGTGGTGTAACTGCAATCCTAAAGGTGCCGGTGGAGGAATTGTAGGTACGTAGATCTAAGTGGTGGAACTGTAAGTCCGATAGTCTTAGTGAAGGGAGTAACGACACGAATATATCAATAGTAGAACTGTAGGTCCCAAGGTCTCAGTTGCATAAATAAAGTCCTTAAGGTCTCTGTGGAGGAACTGTTGATCTGAAGATCCGAAGGGAACTGTAGGTCGGAAGGTGTCAGCGGTGGAACAGCAAACCGGAATATATCAAGGGTGTAATTATAGACCCGAAAGTATAAGTGGAGAAACTGTAGGACACAAAGTCTCAGTGGTGTAACTGCAATCCTGAAGGTGTCGGTGGAGGAATTGTAGGTTCGTAAATCTAAATAGTGGAACTTTAAGCCCGATAGTCTCAGTATAGGGAATACAGGCATGAATGTAACAATAGAAGAACTGTAGATCCTGTTGATCTGAAGATCCGATGGGATCTGTAGGTCGGAAGGTGTCAGTGGTGGAATGGCAGACCGGAATATCTCAAGAGTCGAACTATAAACCCGAACGTATCAGTGGAGAAACTATAGGACACAAAGTCTCAGTAGTGTAACTGCAATTCTGAAGGTGCCGGTGGAGGAATTGTTGATTTGAAGATCGAAAGATACTCAAGTCTGAACTCTGGAACTGTGGTCCCAAGGTATCAGTGGTGTAACTGAAATCCTGAAGGTTTCGGCCGAGGAATTGTTGTTTTGTAATCACAGTGGCGGGAATACAGACACGAATGTAACAGTAGAAGAACTGTAGATCCCAATCCATACAGTTACAGCATAATTAAAGTCTTTAAGCTTTTGGTGGAGTGTCTGTTGATCCGGAGGAAACTGTAAGTCGGAAGGTTTCAGTGACGGAACTCTAACCCTGGATATCTTAGTGGTGGAACTGCAGACCAGAATATCTCAAAGGTGGAACTGTAGGCCCGGTAGATTCAGTGGTGGAATTGCAGCTCCGAAAGTATCTGTAGAGGAATTGTAATTTCCAGCTCAGTGGTGTAAATTGAGTCCCGGGGGTGTAGGTGGAAGAATTATAGATTCGAAGATCTATAGGTTAGTTTAGGTATAATGGGAGCCCGATACTTCATGATCACTTAGACTATTCAGTCCTCTTTGATACTACAGTGGTGAACTTCTGTCGAATCTGAACAGCGTTCCACATTGCGGTAAAAGTGGAAGAATTATAGATCCGAAGATCTCAGGTTAGGTATAGCGGCAGTCCGATACTTCATGCTTACTTAGACTACTCAGTCCTCTTTGATACCACAGTGGTGAACTTGTGTCGAGTCTGAACGGAAACAGAAATGACACCAGAATTAATGAGAGGGGATAAATCACCCCAAAAAAAGTTTTTGGTCGAAACTGGCATTGAACCCTTGATCCTGTGTAAGCAACGACCATACTAACCATTACACCACTGTGGTTCTAAGGTAGTAAAATGCATATTTCACTGGTGGAACTCTAATCCCGAAGAAGATTTCAATGGTGGAACTCTAATCCCGAAAGTGTCAGGTGTTCCAATACAGATACGAACGTATCGGTGGAAGAACTGTAGATTTCAAAGTCATTGTGGTACAATTACAGTCCTTAAGGTCTCGGTGGAGGAACTGTAGATACGAAGATCTCCATAAGGAAACTGTAAGTTGAAAGCTCCAAGTAGTATAACTGCAGATTCGAATGTATCAGTTGTGGATATGTAGAGCAGAATTTCTCAGAGGTGGAACCGTCGGAAGGAAGGTCTCAATCAAAAATTCGCAAATTCTCAGTGGGAGAACTCAGTGTGTAAACTGTAGCTACAAGCTATCAAAGATCAGCTGCATCTTGAACTGTGAAGTCCAATAAAAGAACTGAAGAGAATGTGAAAATAAATTCTCTTTAATTATAGGAAGTTTCTTTAGTGGAACTGTAGACTCAAAGGCCTCCGTGGTAAAATCAATATTTTATTTAATACTTTGTAAAACCACATGAAGAAGGTTTGAAGCGGCCAAAATTGCATCAGTATTGCTGAGGGTTATAAACCATTTCGGGGTTTGCGAACTAAACTGTTGTAGAAATCATGCCCATTTGGGTTGTAAACCATTTCGGGGTTTGCGAACTAAACTGTTTTAAAAATCTTGCCCATTTGCAGGCACTTTGGTGACTCAGAAAATGTTAAACTAGTAAATATGGCCATAAGTTGAGTCAGGACAAATCTCAAGAATCCTTCACCATGGATTACGTATAAAGATCTACTAGAGTTTGTCATCCACAATCGTACTACTTTGGTTGTGGTAACACTACCCGATGGCAATGTATTTTAAAACTTTTTAACATAGTCTACATTATAATTTACTTCACATGGACTCTATCTTAGACTAAGGGTAGAACAAACCTCCACTTAGTTGACACAATTAAGAACATAAGAAAAATCAATCCGCTATTAAATTTCTAATAAATTTACCTTATCTTTCTATAATTTCCATTTTTCTCCCCTTTTAATGATGGTAACTTTAAACTAAACTCACTCAAGAAAATAATGGCAAAAAAGTGAAACAAGATTGATAACCCATCAAAGAAGAGAACCACCAAAAAACAGGGATTTAATAAACATAAATCGTCTGGTTACTGTTAATGGGGGGATTTTGTGTTTTTTTTTTTTTTTCGTTTTTGTTTTGTATGTATTACCCTCCACTATAGTATAGAAGCTTTTAACCCACAAAACTCTTCAAATATTAACAACTATTCACGATGCCTTACCCTCGATAATTCCTCTTCAGGATTCACACAACCAACCAATCATAAGTCAAACTTAGCACGTTTATTTTACTATTATGGAGAACAAGAGCAAAATCCACAGCATGGGAAACCATAGAAAATAAATAAATAAAATAAAGTGGAAAATGGGGAAAGAGCAAAAAAGCACCAGCAGTAGCATCGTCTCAGTCTAAAAGACATGAATACCCAAACACGGTTATTGTATTAAAATCGTTTTTGTATGAGTGCAACATCTAGCGCAAGGATATCCTTTTAATAAACGAAATGAACAGTGGTTTTAAAATATTATTCACCAGCAAAAAAAAGCGTCGCCAAAAAAGTAGCGAAAAAGTTCTTTTTGGATCCGGAAGTGTTCCTCACAGAGGAACAAATTTTATCCAATTCGGTTGAAATTTGACCCTCTAATTACCGTGCGAAAAAAAGTTAATTAGTTAACAAGTATATAATGCCATAAGTTCGGCCAGGCTGAATCTTATGTACACTCCACCATGGATTGTATAGAAAGTTCTACTAAAGGCTGTCATCCACAATCGAATTACTTGGGTTATGGTAAGACTTACCGATGGCAAGATATTTTAAAACTTCTTAACATCGTCTTCGAAATTGTAAGTAAGTCCGTACGCGTTATATATTAGATAAAAAAGGTCGATTAAATACATATATAATTAAGTTCTTGATCGTTATATATAGGGGAGTCTATAAATAATTACAAACCGATATTAACTGTGGCGTGATAATTAGAGAGCCAGAAGTGAATTATGGAGGTCGCTTTATATGCGGACTACATACAATTATGAACCGATATGGACCAATTTTTGTTTGACTGCATGGATATGGACCATGTTTGGCTTTCCAAGAGGTTCCGCAAACAAAAACTGTGGATCGGTTTATATGAAGGCTATATACAATTATGAACTGATATGGACCAATTATTGTTTGACTGGGGGTCGGTTTATTTGGGGGCTATTTATATCTATAGACCGATATGGAAGAAATTTGGCATGTTTGTTCGCAGCCATATCCTTGCACAACGTACCAAATTTCAACCGAATCGGATAAAATTTACTCTTCCAAGAGGCTCCGGAGGTCAAATCTGGAGATCGGTTTATATGGGGGCTATATACAACCATAGACCGATATGGACAAATTTTTACACGGTTGTTAGTGCTCATATACTAGCATAACATATAAAATTTCAAATTAATCGGATGACATTTGCTCCTCCCAGAGGCTCCGGTAGTCAAATCTTGGGAGCGGTTTATTTGGGGGCTATATATAACCATAGACCGATATGGCACAATTTTGGCATGGTTGTTAGCAGCCATATCCTTGAACAACGTACCTACTTTCAACCGAATCAGATGAAATTTACTCCTCCAAGAGGCTCCGGAGGTCAAATATAATTATGGACCGAATTGGACCAATTTCTGCACGGATGTTGGAGGCTATATATAAACACCGCGTACCAAATTGCAACCGGATCGGATGAAATTTGCTCCTCCACATCTGAGGATCAGGATGAAATAAATAATTTTTATACCCTCCACCATAGGTTGGAGGAAATATTAACTTTGTCATTCCGTTTGTAATACATCGAGATATTGGTTCAAGGCTCCATATAGTATATATTCTGGGTCGTAGCAAAATTCTGAGTCGATCTAAGCATGTCCGTCCGTCCGTCCGTCTGTTGAAATCACGCTAACTTCCGAACGAAACAAGCTATCGACTTGAAACTTGGCACAAATAGCTGTTATTGATGTAGGTCGGGCGGTATTGCAAATGGGCTATATCGGTCCACTTTTACGTATAGCCCCCATATAAACGGACCCCCAAATTTGGCTTGCGATTGCTCTAAGAGAAGCAAATTTCATCCGATCCGGCTGAAATTTGGTACATGGTGTTAGTATATGGTCTCTAACAACCATGCAGAAATTGGTCCATATCGGTCCATAATTACATATATCCCCCATATAAACCGATCCCCCGATTTGGCTTGCGGAGCCTCTAAGAGAACCAAATTTCATCCGATCCGGCTGAAATTTGGTACATGGTGTTGGCATATGATCTCTAACAACCGTGCAAAAATTGGTCTACATCGGCCCCCATATAAACCGATCCCCCGATTTGACCTCCGGAGCCTTTTAGAGGAGCAAAAGTCATCCGATCCGATTGAAATTTGGTACGTGGTGTAAGTATATTGTCTCTAACAACCATGCCAAAATGGGTCCATATCGGTCCATAATTATATATAGCCCCCATATAAGCCGATCCCCAGATTTGATTTCCGGAGCCTCTTAGAGGAACAAAATTCATCCGATCCGGTTGAAATTTGGTACGTGGTGTTAGTATATGGTCTCTAACAACGGTGCAAGAATTGGTCCATATCGGTCCATAATTATGTATAGCCCCCATAAAAATCGATCCCCAGATTTGTCCTCCGGAGCCTTTTGGAGGAGGAAAATTCATCCGATCCGGTTGAAATTTGGAACATGGTGTTAGAATATGGTCTCTAACAAACACGCAAGAATTGGTCCATATCGGTTCATAATTATATATAGCCCCCATATAAACCGATCCCCCATCCGATCCGGTTGAAATTTGCAACGTGGTGTTAGTATAAGCCCGCCAATAACCATGCTAAATTGGTCCATATCGGTCTATAGTTATATATAGCCGATCCCCAATCACACAAAAATTGGTCCATATTGGTTCATAATCATGGTTGCCACTCGACCCAAAAATAATCTACCAAAATTGTATTTTTATAGAAAACATTGTCAAAATGTAATTTCTAGAGAAAATTTTGCCAAAATTTTATTTCTATAGAAAATTTTGTCAACATTTTATTTCTATAGAAAATTTTGTCAAAATTTTATTTCTATAGAAAATTTTGTCAAAATTTTATTTCTATAGAAAATTTTGTCAAAATTTTATTTCTATAGAAAATTTTGTCAAAATTTTATTTCTATAGAAAATTTTTTCCAAATTTTATTTCTATAAAAAATTTTTTCCAAATTTTATTTCTATAGAAAATTTTTTCCAAATTTTATTTCTATAGCAAATGTTGTCAAAATTTTATTTTGTCAACATTTTATTTCTATAGAAACTTTAAACTTTATTATATACGTATTTAATGGGCCTTTTTAGTTTAATATATACCAAGTATGGGCTATGTGGTATATATTACGGTGTTAGCAAGTTTAAAGATACCTTGCCATCGGCAAGTCGTACCGCAACCCAAGTAATTCGATTGTGGACGACAGTCTTCAGTAGAAGTTTCTACGCAGTCCATGGTGTAGGGTATATAAGCTTCGGCCTGGCCGAACTTACGGCCGTATATACTTGTTTTAACTACTCAGGAAGTTATTTTAATTCAATTTTTTATAACTCGCATTTTTCATATTTTTATACCCACTACCATATAATGGTGACGGGGGTATAATAAGTATGTCATTCCGTTTGTAACACATCGAAATATTGATTTCCGACTATATAAAGTATACATATTCTTGATCAGGGAGAAATTCTAAGACGGTATAACCTTGTTCGTCTGTCCGTCTGTCTGTCTGTTGTACTCACGCTACAGCCTTCAATAATGGTGCTTTCGTCCTGAAATTTGGCACAGAATCGTCTTTTGTTTGCATGCAGGTCAAGTTCAAAGATAGGCTATATCGGTCCAAGCTTTGATATAGACCCCATATAAACCAACCTCCCGATTTGGGGTCTTGGACTTATAAAAACCGTAGTTTTTATCCGATTTACCTGAAATTGGAAATCTAGAGGTATTTTAAGACCATCAAAAAGTGTACCGAAAATGGTGCTTATCGGTCCATGTTTTAGTATAGCCCCCATATGGACCGATTTCCCGATTTTGCTTCTTGGGCGTCTAGAAAGTGTATTTTCTCTCCGATTTGTTTGAAATTGGAAATCTAAACGTATTCTAGGACCCTAAAGAGGTGTGCCGAAAATGGGGTGTATCGGTCCATGTTTTTATATAGCCCCCATATAGACCGATCTCCCGATTTTACTTCTTGGGCTTCTAGAATCCGTAGTTTTTTATCCAATTTGTCTGAAATTTGAAATCTAGAGGTATTCCAGGACCATAAAGACGTGTGTCGAAAATGGTGAATACCGGTCCATGTTTTCGTATAGCCCCCATATAGACCGATCTTCCGATTTTACTTCTTGAGCTTCTAGAATCCGTAGTTTTTATCCAATTTGCCTCGAATTGGAAATCTGGAGGTATTCTAGGAAAATAAAGAGATGTGCCGAAAATGGTGAGTACCGATCCATGTTTTGATATAGCCCCCATATAGACCAATCTCCCGATTTTACTTCTTAAGCTTCTAGAATCCGTAGTTTTTATCCAATTTGCCTGAAATTGAAAATGTAGAGGTATTATAGGACCATAAAATATATTGTGTTTCGTACAGTTTTTGATATAGCCCCCTTATAAACCGCCCCTCCGATTTGGGGTCCAGATTTTAGAACTACAATTCGATGTGCTGAATACTGTGTGTATCCTTCCATGTTTTGGTATAGCCCCCATTACACCGAACTCCCAATTTAACTCCTAGGGTTTGTAGAAATTGTAGTTTTTATCCGATTTGCCACAAATTGAAAATATATTGGCATTTTAGACCGATAACAGAGTGTATGTATATGATTTAGTTCTATCGGTCCATTTGGTAAGGCCTCCATATAGACCGATTTCACTTATTGAGGGTATAGAAGGCGTTATTCCATCATTTTCTTGCACACCTACAAGAGATGTTTATGATTCCTCTAAAACTCAAACCAAAAATGGTTCTTATAAATTCAGAATCTGATCTAGTCTTCATAGGTAAAATCTTTACATTTATCTGTGGGAAGCGTACTGGTTAAACTGATCTGCTTGGGAAAATATCTGTCATCAAACCCCCCAGAAATTTTCGATTATTATATTTAATTCATGGTGGTGGGTATTTAAGATTCGGCCCGGCCGAACTTACTACTGTATATACTTGTTTTTGTTTCAAATAGGTTAAAAACAGAGTAAGGATTAATAAAATGGTATACTAGAATAATTGAGAATTTTTGGAAATATTTGCGGTCAAAAGTTTCGAACAAAGGTTAGAATTCATTAAAAATATAAATTAAAAATATAACAAGTATATACAGCAGTAAGTTCGGCCGGGCCGAATCTTAAATACCCACCACCATGAACCAAATATTAGGATTTCCTTTGAAATTTCAGGAGGGCTTGAGGACACTTCCCGAAGATACATTTAAAGATTTCACCTATGAGGACTATATCAGATTCTGGATTTATAAGAACCATTTTTGATTGAGTTTTAGAGGAATCATTAACATCTCTTGTAAGTGTGCAAGAAAATTATAAAATAACGTCTTGATTTGAAATTTTAAATCTGTAGATTTTCACCCGAAAATAAAATCTGGAAATTTTACATTGAGTTTCAAGCAATTTTCATGATCAGTGCGCCTTCTATACTCACAAGAAGTGAAATTGGTCTATATGGAGGCATTACCAAATGGACCGATAAAAACTTAATCCGATACACGTTTTTGTGAGCCTTAAATACGAGAATATTTACAATTTCAGGCAAATCGGATAAAAACTACGGTTTCTAGAAACCTAAGGAGTTAAATCGGGAAATCGTTCTTATGGGGGCTATACTAAAATACCGACCGATACTAACCGTTTTCGGCACACCTCTTTATGGCCCAAAAATACCTCTAGATTTCCAATTTCAGGCAAATTGGATAAAAACTACGGTTTCTATAAGCCCAAGAAATAAAATCGGGAGGTCGGTTTATATGGGGGCTATACCAAAACATGGACCGACACTCACCATTTTTGGCACACCTCTTCAAGGTCCCAAAATATCTCTAGATTTTCAATTTCGCGCAAATTGGATGAAAACTACGGTTTCTATAAGCGAAAGACCCCAAATCGGGAGGTCGGTTTATATGGGGGCTATACCAAACCATGGACCGACACTCACCATTTTTGGCACACCTCTTCAAGGTCCCAAAATACCTCTAGATTTTCAATTTCGCGCAAATTGGATGAAAACTACGGTTTCTATAAGCGAAAGACCCCAAATCGGGAGGTCGGTTTATATGGGGGCTATACCAAAACATGGACCGACACTCACCATTTTTGGCACACCTCTTCAAGGTCCCAAAATATCTCTAGATTTTCAATTTCGCGCAAATTGGATGAAAACTACGGTTTCTATAAGCGAAAGACCCCAAATCGGGAGGTCGGTTTATATGGGGGCTATACCAAAACATGGCCCGATATAGCCCATCTTCGAACTTGACCTGCGCGCAGACAAAATACGATTCTGTGCCAAATTTCAGGACGATAGCTCCATTATTGAATGCTGTAGCGTGATTACAACAGACAGCCAGACAGACAGACAGACGGACATGCTTATATCGTCTTAGAATTTCTCCCTGATCAAGAATATATATACTTTATATAGTCGGAAATCGATATTTCGATGCGTTACAAACGGAATGACAAACTTATTATACCCCGTCACCATTCTATGGTGGTGGGTATAAAAAATGTATTTGGCAAAATATAACAATTTGTTTTTAATTTACATACAAAACACTGAAGTGAAGCAAATTCAGTGCAACGGCTGTGCAAATGGTGGACATCCGTCCTATGACAAGTCCATGTTAAATTCATCGCTTCTGCGCCAATTTTGCACCACTTCCGGATCCAAAAAGCACACTTTCACTACTTTTATGGGGAAGCTTTTTTTGCTGTGTATTTTAGGACCACAAATAGGTGCTCAAAATGTGATTTTTATCGATCCATTTTTTCATATAGTCCCCAAAAAGTCCCACCTACCGATTTGAGTTATTGATGATTTATAATGCAGTTTTTTCCGATTTAATTCAAATTAAAAATTTAGCGGGATTTTAGGCCCACTTGAAGATATGACAAATTTGGTTTATATCGATATGCGCTTGATGAAATTCGCAACTATTCAAGTCTGGTTTTTTAACTTCTTGAGGGGATAGAAGGCGCATGTATCATTCAAATTGTCCAAAACAAGAGGTAAAAAAAATCCGATTATACTTCTCGTCTTCATTCTAGTAGTAAAGATAGCAATCTTCATAATTTAAATCTCTAATCGTGTAAAAGACGTTATTTGGTACGATTTCCTTGCACACTTATACGAGAAGTTTATTATTTCTCCAAAACTAAAAACAAAATGGGTTTTATAGACCCATAATCTCTCATGTTATCTCCATATAAAAAAAATTTTAAATTTAGCTTCGTGAAACGTAACATTTTAACCGATCTTCTTGGGGAGGTATGATTCATCAAATCCACCTGATCTTCTGTATATCATCAAAATGACATTATTTATAATTTAATCCATGACGGTGGGTATATAAGATTCTGCCCCATTGCACTTACTCGTTTATGATTGAAATGGGAAATCTGAAATAAGTATCCTTCAGACTACTTAAGAAGGAGAGCATACTATTTTTTTTTTTGGTTGCAACTTTGCTGCAGTGGATGTGGGATGCAGTACATCCACTGTACCAAAGTTGCAACCAACAAAAAAACAGCATGCTCTCCTTCTTAAGTAGTCTGAAAGACTACAGTTGAAAAACCAAATTTACCCATTCACAATAAATCTTTTCGT
The DNA here is from genome assembly GCF_050003625.1 of Haematobia irritans. Taxonomy (NCBI): domain Eukaryota; kingdom Metazoa; phylum Arthropoda; class Insecta; order Diptera; family Muscidae; genus Haematobia; species Haematobia irritans. The sequence goes on along the minus strand of NC_134398.1, from coordinate 192,632,638 downwards.
AATCTATTTAAGGCATCAGCTATTTTTAAAGGACTTTTTTGCGTTATATGGCTCAGCTTGCATCCTGTTGTATTTCTAGGATCAAGATGATTCTCTATGCACCACCAGACGTTGTTTAGACCTTAAGAAATTCCATGTTGACTTTATTGTGTTGTGCTGTGGATATTCTGCGTGTTTTTCGTTTTCGATGGCGATATGGAAAACAGTTTTTTTTGGCGATTCCCAATTTTTTTATATCATTGGAGAGTTCCTTAAAGTTTTTGCATTTCCATTTAATGCTATGGCACGTCCCGTTGTGGTTTGATTGTATGTGTGTGTGTGTGTGCATAGGATATCTGTTTATTTTTTAGTGTAGAAAGCCAAAGGATATAGTCAAAGTCTCAATATGTTAGTTTTCTGTCGGTATGGTGCTCCCGTTTGCAAAAGGAAATCACAAAAAAATGCCATCATCCAAAAAAGCAAGCATACAAAGCCAATGACAACAACTGTGGCTTTTGCCACAGAAATAGTCTCGATAATTCTGCAATTTTGAACAATGGCTACAGTCGCCACAAGTGAAAAAGTAGAATAGCTTGAATGTTTATTTGATATCTTAGTGTGCTCACTTGATTTTGTCTTTTTCAGAAATGTATTTCATGGTTGGTAGGTCTATATTTGGTATATTGTGGAAATTCCTCGTACATTAAAAAGGTCCGCTAAAGTATCTTGTTGACTACTTTGAAGGCAATTGGCCACGCATTGGTCAGTTGTGTGTAATCCATAGGCAAGCGGCACACAGTGGACAGATCTGTAAGGACGCTGCCCTGAAGCTTTATGTGGAAATTTTGACAATATGTGAAATTTTGACAAAATTTTCTTTAGAAATTAAATTTTGACAAAATTATTTTTAGAAATAAAATTTTGACAACATATTCTATAGAAATAAAATTTGACATAATTTTCTATAGAAACAAAATTTTGACAAAATTTTCTATAGAAATAAAATTTTGACAAAGTTGTCTATAGAAATAAAATTTTGACAAAATTTTCCATAGAAATACAATTTTGAGAAAAATTTCTAGAGAAATACAATTTTGAGAAAATTGTCAATGGAAAAAATGTTGAGAAAATTTTCTATAGAAATAAAATTTTGACAAAATTTTCTACAGAAATAAAATTTTGAAAAAATTTTCTATAGAAATAAAAATTTGAAAAAATTTTCTATAGAAATAAAATTTTGACAAAATTTTATATAGAAATAAAATTTTATATAGAAATAAAATTTTGAAAAAAGTTTCTGTAGAAATAAAATTTTGACAATATTTTCTATAGAAATAAAAAAAAGCCGGCTATCAATGTAAAACCTTTTTTCGGAGGGTTCAAGTGTGGTTTTTGTTGGGTTTAATAAACTGCCTGAATTTATTCTGATAATTGGTTGATAGTTTTGCTGCAAGTAGAGGATGCTGATGAGGAATGTGGTAATTCCGAAACGTGCGTCCATCCAACCATCTTGCAGTCTATAGGGCTTTGCCCAAATAAATTTGACAAACATTCTTTTCCTCTGTTGGTTAAGCTACTCTTGTAGTTTAGTCAATGTATGGTTTTAAGCTGAAATAAAAAAACAACAGAAATAAAATTTTAACAAAATTTTCTACAGAAATAAAATTTTGACAAAGTTGTCTATAGAAATGAAATTTTTAAAAAATTGTCTATAGAAATAAAATTTTGACAAAATTTCCAACAGAAATAAAATTTTGAAAAAATTTTCTATAGAAATAAAATTTTGACAAAATTTTCTATAGTAATAAAATTTTGATAAAATTTTCTATAGAAATAAAATTTTGACAAAGTTGTCTATAGAAATGAAATTTTGACAAAATTTTCTATAGAAATAAAATTTTGACAAAATTTTCTATAGAAATAATTGTTTGTCAAAGTTGTCTATAGAAATGAAATTTTTAAAAAATTGTCTATAGAAATAAAATTTAAAAAAAAAAAATCCCTATAGAAATAAAATTTTTACAAAGTTGTCTATAGAAATAAAATTTTGAAAAAATTTTCTATAGCAATAAAATTTTGACAACATTTTCTATAGAAATAAAATCTTTACAAACATTTCTATAGAAATAAAATTTTGACAAAATGTTCTATAAAAATAAAATTTGGCAACATTTTCTATAGAAATAAAATTTTGACAAAATTTTTATAAAAATAAATTTTTAACATTTCTTTTAGAAATAAAATGTTGACAAAATTTTCTATAGAAATAAAATGTTGACACAATTTTCTATAGAAATAAAATTTTGAGAAAATTTTTAATAGCAAAAAATGTTGACACCATTTTCTGGATTTTTAAGGGTATTGTAGTTTAATCGTTTAAATTCAGCTTGAAATTTAGTACGTGATGTTACTATATGTCTTCTAACTACCATACAAAAATTGGTATTTATATGCTCATATACTCCCCAAATAAAGCGTTCCGCAAAGTTGACGTCCAGAGCCCCTTGGA